>NC_081558.1:208648856-208649433 GCF_022355385.1 Mustela nigripes | reverse complement strand
TCAGCATAATCTCTTCTAGTCCCATCCATGTTGCTTCAAAAGTTGGGAATTCATCCTTTCTGATGGAGGCATAATACTCCATAGTGTATATGGACCACATCTTCCTTATCCATTCGTCCATTGAAGGGCATCTTGGTTCTTTCCACAGTTTGGTGACCATAGCCATTGCTGCTTTAAACATTGGGGTACAGATGGCCCTTCTTTTCACTACATCTGTATCTTTGGGGTAAATACCCAGTAGTGCAATTGCAGGGTGATAGGGAAGCTCTATTTTTAATTTCTTAAGGAATGTCCATACAGCTATATGTAGAAGAATGAAACTCGACCATTCTCTTACACTGTACACAAAGAAAAACTCGAAATGGGTAAAAGACCTCAACGTGAGACAGGAATCCATCAGAATCCAAGAGGAGAACATAGGCGGTAACCTCTTCTATATCAGCCACAGCAACTTCTTTCAAGATATGTCTCCAAAGGCAAAGGAAACAAAAGTGAAAATGAACTTTTGGGAGTTCATCAAGATCAAAAGCTTCTGCACAGCAAAGGAAACAGTCAAGAAAACAAAGAGGCAACCCAT
>NC_081558.1:208633773-208648456 GCF_022355385.1 Mustela nigripes | reverse complement strand
TGGGGATAAAAATATATGTTTATAAAAAATTAAAAAAAAAAAGAATGGCCAAATTTAGCAAGACAGGAAACAACATGTGTTGGAGAGGATGTGGAGAAAGGGGAACCCTCTTCCACTGTTGGTGGGAATGCAAGTTGGTGCAGCCACTTTGGAAAACACACATCTGATTCAGTTTCTCCCCAGCTTAAATAATTCAATGGCTCCCCTTTACCATTAGGGTACATTCCTAACTCCCCAACAGGGGTCTATAAGGCCCTTCCTTGAGTGTGCCCCCCATGCCCACCCCATCCCTCTTCCCCCTCCTCAGTGTTACCCCATGCTGTTTGAGGTCCCTGAGCTCCGCATGCATTTCCTCTCCTGCCATTTCCACTCTGCCTGGAAATACCACTCCCTTGCCCTAGCCTACTTTTATTTGGCCCCCATATATTTTTTTAAATTATGAGATGTTTCATGGGATTGCATGAAACACACATGGAGAATTACAAAGATTATTTTATAAGGGATGCCCGTGTTGCTCCGTCAGTTAAGTGTCTGACTTTTGATCTCAGCTCGGGTCTTGATATCAGGGTCATGAGTTCCAGTTCATGCTGGACATGGAGCTGACTTTAAAAAAAAAAAAAAAAAAGAATTATTTCTCAAGCTTCACAGAAGCCCACATCCAGAATCTTCTTCCGTGCCTCTCTAGAAGCACAACCCCTCACCTCCCCCACTTTTCCTTGGCTTCCTTTCTGGCTTTACCATCTTTGGATGCATTCCCCAAACAGCAGTCTGTTTCTGCCCACTTCCTGAATGTCCTGTGAGTGCCTTGCCTTTCCTCCCCTCAAAATGTATTTAAGAGATTCATCCAAGTCCTAGAGTGTAGTTGTTGCTCACTTATTTTCATCACTGAAACTATTCTACTGTACAGCTAAACCACTGTCTATCTGTTCTGCTAGGAGGGCATGATGGTTTCCTTTGTGGGTAGCTATTTTAGAGAACAGCGGTGGGAACATCTTACACACACAACCAATGCATATATGTGCCCATACAAAGAGTTGCATGCTCTTTCCTAGGGTATGCAAACCCAGACCGGAACTGTTCTACATGATGCCAAACTGTTCCTCAAAGTGCTGGTACCAGTAGGCATTTCTCCAATGGTATATGTCAGTTTGCTTCCCTCTGTTCATGTCTCAGTTTTGATGACTGCCAGGCAGAAAGCCTACCCTGAATTTGAAAGTCTGGGTCAGGTGCACCTCCTCTGGACTCTTTCAGCCCCTATGCTTACTCCATAATCCTGTGAACCATCTCTTGTTGCGTGCACAGGACAGAAATGCAAAGATACTGCTCCGATCCCTTGCTTCTGGCCCTCTGGGTCCATTGCTTTATTAATACTGAGGTCACGTGGCCCCCAGGCTGCTCCCCATCAAGGATGGAGCACAGTAAAGTGAAGAACAAATTCAGGTTCATTTCTATTACCCCAGGACTCCTCTGATGGGTGACTTGGGCTCAAGGACTTCCCAGTGATTGACCAAACCTTTCTTGGAATTGTCCTGCGGTGTGAGACTTTCTCTCCCCTCCCCATCTTCAGGATAGATGTCAGACCTGTGATGCACTCCTCTCCCCACCTTCCCTGCTTCCCTCCTTTTGTTCTTTATGGATATTTCCTCCAAGAAATCTCTTCCATATCTGATCTTGTCTTGGTGTCTGCTTCTTAGAGAGCCAGAACTAACAAAGTGTCACCTCTTCTTTACTTTGTGACCTTAGCAATGAATACAAAAATTATCAGAAAATAAACCCTTGTGCCCCCAGCGCCAAACAGTGGGATAGATATATGATAGACTGGTGTCATCTTGAAGGCAGAAGAAAACTGCTTGCCCCAACTCTGATACCCCACTTCTTTCCATAGGCCTAGCCACAGGCTCCACTTCCTACTTAAAAAATGACCAAAGAGGGGGCCTATAGTAAGTGGCCTCTAAGAGGGTCTTCTATGATCCCTACCTGTTGGCATTGCACTTTATATAATTCCCTGTCCTCCAGTGTGAACCAGATTTAAAGACCTCTAAGGAATTGAATATAGCAGAAGTGATAGGATATAACTTCTGAATTGACATTATAAAAAGATGGGGCTTCCATTTTGTAGTCTCAGTGGTAGAGTGAAGACACGGGGTTGAGAATCAGAAGATCTAAGTAATCGTTGTCTTGAGGGTCCTCACCAAGTCATTTTAATTTCCTTATGTTTTAGGTTCTTTATCTATTAAATGGGTTAGGCAATTCTTAATGACTATGATTGCTTTGTGTAAGAAATAAAATCCTAATAAAATTAACAAGTGTTGGTCTACATATCTTTTTTGTATCAATGCATTTAATGCTCACAGCAGTCCTGGGGTGAATCCTCTTATTATCCTCATTTCATACAATGGAATACTACTCAACAATACAAAGTCAACTATAGATATGCTCAGCAACACGGATGAACATTTATTATGCTAAGTGAAAGAAGTCAGATCCCCCCACCACACACACACTCAAAAACATACTGAATGATCCCATCCCATAAAATTCTAGAAAATTCAAACTATAGTGACACAAATCAGTGGTTGCTTGAGGTAGAAGTGAAGAAGAGGAATTATAAAGGAATGTGTGTAAACACTTAGAGATGATGGCTATCTTTATTATCTTGATCAGAGCAATAATTTCATGGTCGCATACAATGTCAAAACTTAACAAATTATGTACTTGAAGTATGTGCAATTTATTAGGTATCAATTATAGCCTAACAAAGCTGTAAAAAATATAAGTCACATCATTATTATACTCAGAAAAATCATTTCCAGTCATTGTTCTATTGTTCTAATATACCTCTACTCACATCTTTTCCTCTTTTCCCTTCCCCAAATTCCTGAATAAGAGGTCAAACCACACTCACCTCTGGTATTCATATCAATTAAGAAAAAAAAATGTCCATGTGGAAAGAATTTTAAGTTCTGCAGGAGATGCAAAGATGGATAAGAAATAGTCCATGTCTTTAAGAAGTTATAATCTACATAGGCAGAGATGATATGTTTATTTTTTAATTTTTTATAGAAGTATGTTTAAAACTAAATCATCTAACAAGATTTAAGTATCAATTCTAAGAAATAGAAAGTATATAAAAGGAGAGAGATTAGCTCTCTAACAAAGAGTACAAGCAAAAATTTCCAAAGCCACATGACTTTGGGCTGGGATGGCTTGGGAATGTTTCATGTAGGATGTGGGATTTGAGTTGGAATGTGAAGAATGGATAACATTTAGATAGACGGGAGCAGAAAAGAGGATAAACATAAGATGTTTTGGTGGGGTCAGGGGATGGTGACATTGAGTGTACAAGTTTGACAGAAGGAAAGGTGTCTGTAGAAGACTTACAGAAACTTAACTCTATAAAAGTGGGACCAGAGTTCGAGGGCCTTGAGGACCAGGTAGAGAGTCTAAACTCTTGGCCTTTATTTCATTTCAACAATAAGAATGTAGGGAAGCTTTCACTGTTGGAATCATTCAGCAAAGAGTATTTGAGCATATACGAGGAATGTAGAAAGGAGATGACTTTGCTGAATGGACAAATCCCTCCCAGTCCTGAGACACTGGTCACAGAATGATGAGCTTTGAAAGCATCATGAGAGGTAGGACTGGAAATTTGTCCCATAGTATCTTGGGCTCTTCTTGGAGGTGGTGCCTGACTTCCATGCTACAATCAACAGAGAGAGATTTTCCACTATTTTACCATGTGAAGCCAGCAAATGGAAAATAATCCCATGTGCAACCATCAGACTCTCTCTCATGCTTTTGAGTCCTGAGTGAATGACTCAGTGACATGAGGAACAGCGAGAGGTCATTCATCATGCTCACCAGACCCTTCCTTCTTGATGGCTATGGTTATGCTTCCTGCTAACCAGCCCTTGAGAATACTCTTGGTTCCTGGCCAGTACTCTAGACTCTGGTCAATTCTGAGATTCCCCCAAATATCATTCCAATTAATTTCATTTTTGCCTAAGATTTTAGAGTCTGTTTATATTGCTTGAAGCCAATAACCTGGACTGATGTAGAACTTGTTAGATCTTAGTGCTTCAGTTCCCTGCATAAACCTATTGGCCTTGGTTCAGCCCCCTTGGATCCATATGGAACAGGTTTGTCCCCTCTTCCACATGAACTCTTCCTATGTCTGAAGAAGGTTTCTGACTTAATCTAACCCTTTCTTTCCCTAGGCTAAGTGCCCCCTTGTTTCTCTGGGCACTTGTCATCTCATGTGGGTGAGATTACTTTACCAACCTGGACGGTTTTTCCAAGGGCGCTCAGCTGTTCACATTCAGACCTTGGTGACTCGATAAACATTGGTTGAATGGTTACAATACCTCTTGTAAGAAACAGTCATTCATTTTTGTTTTTCCATGCAAAGGCTATGTCACAGTTAGGGTCCTCAGCTACTGAAATACAAATCAAAACAACAGTGACTTAAATAAGATGGTATATTACATGGGAAGTTCCAAATGTAGGTAGGTCTGGGGATCCAGGCACTTTCCAACTTGTTGCTATCCATTTGTATCCATTTATAACATATGGCTTCCATCTTGTGTTCTAGCATGGCCATTCCTGCTTCTAGAATCATGTTCACATGCCAGGAGAAAGGGAGAAGAGTAGTCTTACAGCATTCCTTTTAAGAAGTGTTACAGAAGTTTTACCCATCACCTCTACCTATTTTCCATGAGTTGGAACTTAATCCTATAGCTTTGCCTTTCCTTTCAAGAAGGACTGGGAAATATAGGTTCAGCTGGGAGAGGATGGTGAACTACTAGTTTCAACTATAGACCATATAACACAATTTGGGTATCTTCCCAAGAAACACTCCAATATGATGATGTTACACAAGTCACAAGTAGTTTATTAGCTCTAACTTTCTTATATTCAATGTTGAATATTTTGCAAGTGATGATCAGGCTAGAGTTACATTAAGAATTGAGTTTTAGGTAAATTCAATGTCATGGATTTACCAGGGCATATGCCTTGGACTAGCCCCTCTACTTAATCCCAAGAAGTCAGGTCTACAACCAAAAAGCTCTTCTGAGACAACCAAGCAGCTAATACCTTTGAAAAAAAAAATCTACAAGTTTGTTCCACACAATGAGTTTAGTATATCTCATACATATTAGATAGTATTCTTTTGATTACAAATAATAGAAACTGACTCTAGTCTGTTTATACGGGAGGGATGAATTATTAGAAGTGTGCCAGATGCATCCCAGGTCTCAAGGCAATGCATAGCTGACTAGGCCTTTGGAACAGACTAAAAACCAGGATGCTTTCCAACTTTTGTTCCTGCCCTGCCCATCAGCTTAATTCTTCTTTCTCCAAAAGGACCCTTTCTCTCTGTTCTCTGGTCTACGCAGTAGACAGTGGCTATTCCTGCCTTTTTGGTCTACATAGAATCCCTCTAGCCACCCAAACATAGTCTGAGTCTCTCCCTCAATTGGCACATTTATTAGCCTTGGTTAGGTTAGCAGTCCACATTGGCCAATCAGCAAAGACTAAAGACTAGGTCAAATCATATCATTATGAAAGTGAGCAGCTACCTCTGAGCCCTGCAGATCTGGGGGGTTGCAGGTAAAGAGAAATAGCGTGCAGCAAAGGAGATTCTAAACAGGCATCTCAGTAGGCATATCCTCCACCCATGCATACATAGAGGGTTGTCATAAGCAGAAGAAAGTTTAAAATGTGTCTATGAGGCTTATGAAACTCAGAATAGAAACAGGATGTAGTGAATTTGGGGGAGAAACTATGTCTTATGTGCAGAGGATCACCTATAGTTACTTGTTTTATTACTCAAGTTGTTAACGTTGTCATGCTTTAAAAATACCTTATTCTCTTAGAGCAATTTTAAGTTCACAGCAAAAGTGAGCAGAAGGTACTGAGATTTCCAATAAGCCCAACTCCTGGCCCCACATTTGCATGGCTTCCACCACTATCCACATCACATGCCATAGTACACTTGTTACCATTGATAAAATCGCATTGACACATCATCACCCAAAGTCCTTAGTCTACATAGACATAGCTCACTCCTGATGTTGTTAGTTCTGTGGGTTTGGACAAATGTATAATGACATGTATCTACTATTAAGTACCATACAGAGTATTCTCCCTTCCCTAAAAACCCTCTGTGCTCCACTTATTCATCCTTCCCTACTCCTTAACCCCTGTCAATCATTGGTCTTTTTAGAGTCTCCATGAATTTGCCTTTTCCAGAATGTCATATAACTGGAAAAATACAATAGGTAGTTTTTGTAGATACAACACAAAAAGCACAATCCATGAAAGAAAGAACAACCTGATTTAAAAATAGGCCAAGGACCTTTTCACAACACGTTTGCCACCAGAACACAAGTGTTGTAAAAACCATCACTACACCTAAACCAAAATGAGAAAGGAAAAGACTCATGTCAATATCTTCATCACTGGTTATGTCGATTCAGGAAAGTCCACCACTACTGGTCATGTGATCTACAAATGTGGTGAGATTGACAAAGGAACTCTCAAAAAGTTTGAGAAGGAGGCTGCTGAAGTGGGAAAGGTCTCCTTCAAGTATGCCTGAGTCTTGGATAAACTGAAAGTTGAACATGAACATAGTATTACCATTGTTATTTCCCTTAGGAAATTTGAGACCAGCAAGTATTATGTGACCATCATATTGAGACTTTATCAAAAACATGATTACAGGCACTTCTTAGGCTGACTGTGCTGTCCCAATTGTTGCTGCTGGTGTTGGTGACTTTGAAGCAGGTTATCTCCAAGAATGGGCAGACCCATGAGCATGCCCTTCTGGCTTACACACTGGATGTGAAACAACTAATTGTTGATGTTAACAAAATGCATTCCACTAAGCCATCCTATAGCCAGAAGAGATATGGGAAATCATTAAGGAAGTCAGCACCTACATTTAGAAAATTGGCTACAACCCTACAATTATGCCAGTTGCTGGTTGAATGGTGAAAACATGCTGGAGCCAAGTGCTAATGTGCCTTGGTTTGAGGAATGGAAAGCCACCCATAAAGATGGCAAGGCCAGTGGAATCACATGGCTTGAAGCTCTGCATGGCATTCTGCCATCAACTCATCCAACTGACAAGCCCTTGTGTCTGCCCCTCCAGAACGTTTGAAAAATGGGTGGTATTGGTACTGCCCCTGTGGGCCTAGTGGAGAGTGGCAGTCTTAAACCTGGCATGGTGGTCACCTTTTCTCCAGTCAATGTTACAACTGAAGTCAAGTGTGTTGAAATGTCCCCAGGAGAAGCAAGCCTTCAATGTCAAGAACATATCTGTCAAAGATGGTCAGCATGGCAATGTGGCTCATGACTCCTTAAATGACATACCCATGGAAGCAGCTGGTTTCATGGCTCAAGTTATTATCCTGAACCATCTAAACCACAGAGCGGTCGCTATGCACCTTGCTGGATAGTCACACAGCTCACATTGCTTGCAAGTTTGCTGAGCTGAAGGAGATTGATTGTGGTTCGTTAAAAAGCTGGAAGATGACCTCACATTCTTGAAATCTGGTGATGCCACCATCACTAATATGGTTCCTGGCAAGTTTACGTGTGTTGAGAGCTTCTTTGACTATGCTCCTTGGGGGCTGTTCTGCAGTTCATGACATGAGATAGACAGTTCCTGTGGGTGTCATCAAAGGAGTGGACAACAAGGCAACTGGAGCTGGCAAGGTCACCAAGTCTGCCCAGAAAGCTCAGAGGGCTAAATGAATATTATTCCCAATACCTGTCATCCTAGGCTTAATCAGTGGCAGAAGAACATCAGAAGTGTGTCAATTGGCCATTTAAGTTTAATAGTAAAAGACTGGCTAGTGATAACAGTGCATCATAAAAACTTCAGAAGGAGAGGAGAATGTTTTGTGGACTATGTGTGTGTGTGTGTGTGTGTTTTAAGTTATTAGTTTTTTTAAATGAGTACTTTTTAATGGAAACAAGTTAACCAAAATTCTGTCACCGAGTTTTGAGACCCATTAAATTAAAAGTTTAATGAGAAAACTGTGTATTCTTTTGGCCAACACTGTAACCTCATATAGTACTATTCAGGTAATTAAGAGTTGCCCATAATCAGGGTGCCTGGGTGGCTCAGTCAATTAAGTGTCTGCCTTCAACTCAGGTCATGATCCCACAGTCCTGGGATTGAGCCCCTCCATCATGTTCCCTGCTCAGTGGGGAGCCTGTTTCTCCCTCTGCCTCTGCCTACTGCTCTGCTTACTTGTGCTCTCTCTCTCTCTTTCTCTCTCTCTGTCAAGTAAATTAAAAAAAAAAAAAAAAAAGAGTTGCCCATAACCTATTTCTGGTATTATCTTATGCTGAAACTCAGAATTTGGGCCAACAGTTTTTTTCCTGGTGGGAATTTTTTGTAGGTGTTTTTTTTTTTTTTTTTTCGCCTTGCCTAAGGGAAAGAAATCAACTGTTTAAGTACATAGTAAAAAGCTATGGGGATGCCTTGGTGCCTCAGTCAGTTTAGCATCTGCCTTTGGCTCAGGTCATGATTCCAGGGTCCTGAGATTGAGCCCCACACCAGGCTCACTGCTCAGCAAGGAGTCTGTTTCTCCCTCTCCCTCTACCTGCTGCTTCACTTGCTTGTACTCCTTCTCTGTTGAATAAATAAATAAATATCTTTATAAAAAACTGTGGGGAAAGGAGATGTTGGTGCAGCACATCATAGCTTAGAACAGATAGGCGAAGAGTTTACACCATAAGATAGATTATAAAAAGGTTAAATTCTGTAATACTAAAGTCAATGTGTTGCATATAAAATTTTGTATTCTATCAATATTGAGTAAATTTATTGATACCAAGAAAAATGTGCTAAAGAGTTTGACAGACAGATGCCTGGGTGGTTCAGTGGGTTAAGCCACTGCCTTCGGCTCAGGTCATGATCTCAGGGTCCTGGGATCGAGTTCCACGTTGGGCTCTCTGCTCAGTGGGGAGCCTGCTTCTCTCTCTCTCTTTCTCTCTGCCTGCCTCTCTGCCTACTTGTAATCTCTCTCTGTCAAATAAATAAATAAAATCTTTAAAAAAAAAGAGTTTGACCGATACTTCGCCAAAGAAGATATATACTTGTCTAAGCATATGAAATATTCTCCACATCTTGCATCATGTAAATGCAAATTAAAACAACAATGAGATATTGCTAAACACTTATTAGAATGGTCAAAATCCAGAACACTGACAACATCAAGTGTTGGTGAGGATGTGGAGCAATAAGAACTCACTTAACACTGATGCGAATGCAAAATGGTACAGCCACTTTGATAGACAGTTTGGCAATTTCTTATAAAACTGAACGTACTCTTACCATATAATCTGGCAATCATGCTCCTTGGTAGTTACCCAGCATGCAGATGTTAATGACAGCTTTACTCATAATGGCCAAAACTTGGAAGCAATCAAGATGTTCTTCAGTGGGGAGTATATAAAGAAACTATAGTCTATCCAAAAACTGGAATATTATACAGCAATGAAAAATGAGCCCTCAAATCATGAATAGAACTTGAAGGAAAATTAAATGCATATTGCTAAGTAAAAGAGGCCAACCTGAAAAGTTGCAATACTTTAAAACCTGGCTTCTTCCAAAGACTTCATGTTTAATTCACGAGTCTTGCCCTTATTTGTGTCTAGTAATTTTTATGTAAAAATAAGATTAATCACTTTCATTTTTTTGTCTGATTCATGTTAAACTGAAAAAGTTTAAATAGCAAGTCCTATTAAGTAATTAGCCCTATTTAGGAAATTATTATTTAATTCTCTAAAACATTTTAAGTTTTAATTTAAAGTATTTAAAATTAAAATGCACATTTAAAGTTAAAATACAGGGGCACCTGGGTGACTCAGTCTGTTAAAGCCTCTGCCTTTGGCTCAGGTCATGATCCCAGAGTTCTGGGATCGAGCCCCGCATCGGGCTCTCTGCTCAGCAGGGAGACTGCTTCCGCCCGCTTCTCTGCCTGCCTCTCTGCCTACTTGTGATCTCTGCCTGTCAAACAAATAAATAAAATCTTTAAAATAAATAATAAATAAATAAATAAAGTTAAAATACATGTTTCTCTAAAATACTTCAAACATCCAGTGTGGCAAACTTACAAAACGGACAAGTGAAATTTTTCTAAGCCTTTCAGCAATTGTTAAAATTTCACAAACCCAGCAAATGAGCTTTCTTAAGATTCATGGTAGATGGGGGCGCCTGGGTGGCTCAGTGGTTAAGCCGCTGCCTTCGGCTCAGGTCATGATCTCAGGGTCCTGGGATCGAGTCCCGCATCGGGCTCTCTGCTCAGCAGGGAGCCTGCTTCCTCCTCTCTCTCTCTCTCTGCCTGCCTCTCTGCCTACTTGTGATTTCTCTCTGTCAAATAAATAAATAAAATCTTTAAAAAAAAAAAAAAAAAAAAAAAAAAAAAAAAGATTCATGGTAGATGTACCAAATGTTTTCTAGTGTTAATTCTCCCCTCTTTGCCTTTAATTAAAACCCCTGAGCTTTAGCTGGGCATCCATCTGCCCAACAATAGACTACATTATGCAACCATCTGTGGCCAGGTGGCCAAGTTAGCATCGATGGGATGTGAGTAGATAGGATGTACACTACAACCAGATAATCACCTTTAAGACACTTGCAGTGGACCCACTTCTTTCCCACTTCCCTTGGATGTGGTGGTGAGCCAGCTTCAACCATGTTGATGAAGGCACCAAAGGCCATGGCAGACACAAAGGAGAGAAGGAATCCATTCCTCACATAGCAAAGCTGCTTGGCTACAGCTCTGAGCCACTCACTACTAGACTTCTATCATCTTTGAGGGGTTGTACTTGGGGGTTAAACTGTACCCTAATAACACAACATTCAATGACTTCCTTCAAAATGATTATATCTTCTTAAACATTTCCAATTGAACTGCAAGTCCAATATGCCAGGTTCTCTAATATGTTAGATTTTCTTTAATGTGTCAAGTTCTCTATTTTTATTTATTTGGGGGGGCAGAGGGAAAGAGGAAGGCTTAAGCAGGCTCCATGCCCTGTGTGAAGCCCGAAGTGGGGCTCAATCTCATAACCCTGAGATCATGACCTGAGCTGAAATCGAGTTGGATGCTTAACCGACTGAGCCACCCAGCACCCCTGTTTCAAGTTCTTTAAATAATATACAGATTATAAGGATGATATAACACTTGCTCCTGAAGTTACCATGAAAGGAATGCTCTATTTCATGGGATATAAGATGCCTTCAATTATAAGATATAACATGATTTTTATGATACCACTATTCATAATTGTTTGATGTCATTGATTAGATTACAGAATGCCTTCCAAATTCCAAGATGTTAAAATTGAGAAAATATAGCGATATTCTGATTTTGAGTGAGCTCACCATCTATAATGATCTGCACATTTTCCTGGGGTTGCAAAGTCACTTACCCAGCCAAGAGGAGGTGATTTATTGTCTTAGACCATCTGAGTCTAGTAGTGGAGGATTCAGGATTTTAAAGTAGTTAAAGATTCAAGTTCTCAGTAGGGAAGTGAAGATGGCACCTGGTTGTGGGTGTTGGTATGTCCAGAATGCTTCTACCTGAACAACTGTGAATACCAGTTGGAATATTAGAGTTGGAATCTGTCTGCCCTGTCAAGAGGGAGCTCTGTGTCCATACATTTCACCTGGAATCTAGTTTCCTAACATGGTCTCATGTGTTCTCTGGGTGGCTTTCAAGTTTTTTCTTTAACCTATTTTAATTGAAGCTTCTTTCAACTTCTTATCACCTGATGTGAGTAGGCATACCCCCTAGGTACATCGAGGCTCACACCCATTCATACACAGCAGACTGCAGCCAATCTCTTTGCTGTAAGATTAGGGTTCATTGAATGCTGTCTGTAACTCTCTCTCTCTCTCTCTCTCTCTCTCTCTCTCTCTCTATATATATATATATATATATATATATACTAAGATTTTATTTATTTGACAGAGAGACACAGTGAGAGAGGGAACACAAGGAGGGGGTGTGGGAGAGGGAGAAGCAGGCTTACTGCTGAGCAGGGAACCCCATGCGGGGCTCCATCCCAGGATCCCAGGATCATGACCTGAACCGAAGGCAGACGCTTAACGACTGAGCCACCCAGTTGCCCTATAGTTTATATTTTTGCCTATCTCATTGACTATCATTCTGTAATTATTGCAGTGAAAAGGCGAAAACGGGGATCTGTTGTCGGATTCCAGACTATATCCTAGAATCCAGGGACAGGATGTGCCACCGGGGCTCCTGAGGACCTAGATGTGACGTTTTTCGTTTCTCTGGGACTACATGGATCTGTCTTTGCTCTGCTCATTTAATGTCTGATCCTGCATCCCCCTTCCCTCTGCCCCATCTTATCTCTCAGAGACAAGTGTTCTCTGCTTCCCTGTGCCCACCATGGAAGAGGGTAGCCCACAGCATAGAATGCCCTGAGGACAAACATGCTGAGTTCAAGAGACCAGCAACAGTGATCCTCATCTCTCATTTGAAATCCACCTTGAATTCAAGAGAGTGCTGCCATGAAATACAAACGCTTAGTCCTCAGGAATGGACTGTCTTAGGGAGCCACAGACAGGGCAGATCTCACCAAAGGTGGCTGCCTGGGGCAAAGTAGATCTCGATGGTTAAGGCTATGGAGCCCAAGCGAGACCACCTGGATCCAAACCCAGATCCTGCTGCTTAATGGCTAGATGACCCTGACCAAGTAACTGAATTCTGAGAGCCTTAGTGTCCCCATCTGTAATATAACCCTACCTAAGGTACAGGGTCATAGCAAGGATTATATGGTGCCCATGGAAAGTATCGGGAATCATGCATGCCACGTGGGAAATGTTCAATAATTGTTTGCTGTGCATTGTTATAGAGACAGACAAGTAAACAGATGCAGATTGCATGAATTTGCTCTCTACCTTAGGTGCTAGAATCATTGCTTTCATCTCTTTATTTGTTTGTTTATCTAAATCCACTGGTCTGGTTCCCATCTTCCAAACCTGGCAAGTCATTCCAACCTCATTCATGATTTGCTTCGGGACTGCTCCTTCTCCATCCAGACCAAAAGGATGCACCCAAAGGCAGAGGATTCCATCTCCTCAACACAACCGTGAGTTCACCGATTCACTCCCCATGGAGTGATCACAAAAGGTGCCGAGCACTGGGGACACAACGATGAGCAAAAAGCACAGCCCTTTCTGCCTCTTGAAGAAAAACTTCAAAGCATCTTCAAAAGCAAGGTTTGGTGATTGAAAGCACATGGAGGATGAGGGTGAGGAACGGGTCAACCACGCCTCTGGGCTCTTGTTCTATGTCACCAGGTAGATATTGATGACACGTAGGGAGGCAGCCTGGGAGGGAAAAATCACAATTTCTGTTTGGAGCAAAAGCCAGACTGTAGGAGTGAGAGTGTGGCGTTGGACATCCAGCTGCCGATGTCCCAGCCCAGCATAGCGCTCACCACTGTTGTCACATCCGGCAAGTCCCTTTATCGGGTTATCTTGTCTGAAAAGGAGGAAAGCAATAGCTCTAGGTCACCAAGCTGTTGCGAAGATAAAACACGTTTATATAGGCGTGTCTCATTTTATTGTGCTTCCCTTTATTATGCTCTGCAGATACTGCGTTTCTTAGAAATTGAGGGTTGGTAACAACCCGATGTTGAGCAAGTCTGCCGGCACCATTTTTTCCCAACAGCATTCACCCACTTCCTGTCTCTGTGTCACATTTCGGTCATCTAACAATATTTCAGACTTTTTCATTGTATTCATTATGGTGACGTGATGAGTGATTACAGTTCGCCGGAAGCTCAGGTGATGGTTAACGTTCTTTAGCCATCCAGCACTTTTCATTGAGGCATATGCATTGTTTTTTTAAGACATAATGCTCCTGCATGCTTCATAGACCTCTGTGTCGTAGAAACATGACCCTTGGAAGCAGTGGAAAACCAGACAATGCCTTGACTTGCCTTATTGCAATATTCACTTTCCTGGGATGGTCTGGAACAGAAACTACACTATCTACGAGGTGTGCCTGTACCTGCAAAGTGTCTAAAGCCATACCTGGCCCGGTGAGTGTCAGCCTTCAGCACACGATAGGATTGAGGTGCCTTTGAGACAGCAGCAGAAGGCAAGCGCCCCATGGCAGGGCGTTGGTCAAATTGCTACTGGATCCCAGCCTGACACAGGGAGGGTGCTCAAGGACTATTAGTTAGTAGGATAAGGTAAGGATTTTGTCTAGAGGGTGTGCTGGGAATATCAACCTGTGAGTCCCTGTGGGGTCAGGACCTGAAGCCCTCGGCTGGTATGAGTCCCTAGGGAGGAAGAGTCAAGGGAGAAAGGGCTTGACCTGGAGGCCTTGAGGAGCTTCAGACTTGGGCCCATGGATTCCACTGAGACATGGGCATCTTCCATTTTTTGCCCCCCATCCCTTAGCCCTTGGTAACCCTTCAGCATCATTCCCCCAGGGGGCCTGAAACATACACATGGAGGGAGAATTTGAAGACAGCTTGAACCTTAGGATAGGGATGTTGGCCTGAAACATACACATGGAGGGAGAATTTGAAGACAGCTTGAACTTAGGATAGGGATGTTGGCCTGAAACACACATGGAGGGAGAATTTGAAGACAGCTTGAACCTTAGGATAGGGATGTTGGCCT
>NC_081558.1:208614683-208633763 GCF_022355385.1 Mustela nigripes | reverse complement strand
TTCCATCCTAGCATAGGTTGGAAAAAGGTGGGCTTCTCCACGCCTGCATCTACAGCTGTGCAAAACAGCAGTATTACAACCCCATTGGGGCTTTTCTCCTTAATCATTCATCCTGTGGAGGGTCAACTGTACCCGACGCTGGCTGGCCTGCTCCTGCAGCCAAAGCCCTGTTTCACTCTGCCAGTCCATACTCCCTCCCTTTCCTCCCCCTGCTCTTGTTGGAACACCTCTCGGGTGCCAGAGACTGGCCCCAGAGCTCTGGCAGGAAGGAAGGTCACCCCGCCATGGCTTGTAGGCCTCCCTGGGCCAGCTATCTGGCAGGTTTCCCCCTATCTTTGATGGTGTTACTTCCCTGTGGCCTAGAACTTCACTCTTGGCGGGCCAGGACAGGGCACTCAGCCAGAGGGACCAAGAGGAGGCCCCACCCTCTTGAGCCTACTTCAAGGCCTCCGTGACTAGGTCAAGGACAGGCTGTGGGAATGGGCCTCAAGAACTTTATGGTAGCTTCCCCTACTCACTTTGTGCTAAGCTTTAAAGCCGTATTTAATAGTTTTTGCACATTGTAAATGCCAACACCCCAGGACAGGGCCCTGCCTGCCCAACCCCAGGAAGAGGGTCTGGTTCCTGGTGGAAGCTCTGGTCTGCCTCTGCGACCTTCCCCAGATCAGTAGACAGAGCCCAGGCCACAGAGGACAGAGGAGACCAGAGGGAGAACCAGGATAGCCTCATCCTTGAAAGCCTGAGAAAAGAAGGGAGCTGTCAAATTTGGTTTCAGTGTTCTAAAAGTTATTTTTTATTATGTGCATTTTTTCCATTGTAAAATCAATATAATCTTATTACAGAAAATTTGGGAAAGAGGGGGAAAAAAATGCCCTCAATCCCACAATCCAAACACAGCCACTGTTGACATTTTAGAGGTTTGTTTCTAAACTTCCTATGTGTGTTTTTATTTACATAGTTCTAATCACACTGTATATATCATTTTGTATTCTATTTTTTCCTTGGTATCTAATCAGTAGCATTTCCATGTTCTTAACCGACCTTTGTAACTAATATTAAAAACTGTCGCATTATATTCTACCCAAGGAAATGCGGTGGTCCCCTGAATCACCCCCTTTTAGATATTTCCAGGTCACACTTTTTCACTCTTTGTCCTTATAACTAATTCTAAGACAAACATCTTTATGTATCGGATTTTTCTGCATTTAGGGACCTTTGGTTGGCATCCCAAAGAAGGGGGTCTTGAATCATGTGTGGTTCCTCGGGTCTACTGCTGTTGTTTTTCCAAAGGGCACACCAGCAATGCAGAACAGGCCTCAGGTTAGAATCAGAACGACGAGAACTGAGGTCCAAACAGCCCAGGATCCTCTGCTCTCAGTACCCAAGAAACCGGAACAAAACTTCCCTAGGGGCAAGAGTGAGAGGTCCAAGGCTCTAGGAAGAGGAACTGGGAATGAGTGGAAATGCCTGATGTATGTGAAAATCTGTGCCAAACAATGTGAGTAATGAGGAGACGTGTAATTGCCTGCATGTGGGTGTTGTGTACCCAGGCCTCCCCCGAGCTGCACCGCCCCGCACAGCTGATTGCTCCAGGGCCATATAGCAGTGAATTACAGGGGAAGGAGAGACAGGTGAAGGCCAAGATCCCAGGGGCAGAACATTTAAAGGCGAAGCTCTAATTACCTGGCAGGTGGCATGGAAAGTTACTGAAAGAAGGAAACCGCCCCGCCCCGATGGTTCCTGGAGGCCACTTTGCCCTGCACCTTACTTAGGGCATCATGTAAAAGGGATTTCCATCACCCGCTCCCTGCTTGGTTCCAGGCTGCCTGCCTCACCCCGTTCCTCCCACCTCATGCCATTTGGATTTTATCCTTCCGACTTGCAGTTTTACTGGTGTTTTTTCATATTTCAGGTGCGTTCAGGGACAGAGTCCTTGTACATCTGATACTGGTTCCTTCAAACCATAATTCTGGCTCTACCACCACCCACTAGCAAGCTTTGTTTGGGCACCTCTCTGTTTTCACATGCCTTTGGGGCCACGAAAGCCTCCACCCTGGAGGGCTCCCTCCCTGCACTCTCTCCTCCTACTGTGGGGTTCCATGCACTACCCAGACCCTGCTGACATCTGTTATCTTCTTCCCTGCTGGGCTTCAGACGCCCATTCCAGCCTGGAATTCCAAATGCAGCTCAGAGCCAGCAGTCCAGTATCTCCCCTTTGGGTCAAAGCTGCTCCAGTCCCTCGTCCAGTGAGTGGTACCAAGAACACCTAGGTCTTGTGTCAGAAATGCAGCCCTCCTAGGTTTGCCCTTACTTCTTTCCTCCCACAATCAGTCGCCAGGCTGCTCTCAAACACATCCTTTCCTTCGGAACCCCCTCTCTCCAGGGTCCTCCCACATTCACTCCCACAATCACTACTCACTGACCTGAGTCTTTCTTCTTTTGCTCTGTGTCTCCCAGAGTGCTCCTTCTCAAGTGTTCATCTAATCAGTCTCTTCCCTATTTCAAACTCTAACGGGTTCCTGGAACAAGGGATACTACAGGGTAACATTCCAGATTCATTCATTCATTTACTCATTCAGCACATACTTACCAAGGTCTACCATCTGACAGGCACTGGGCTAGCAAAAGGTATACACTGAGAAAGAGAACAGACACAGTGATATAATATTCAATGAAATTCAAGGTTGTCTGTGAATGGCTCTTCCATGCATGTCCAGTTTAATCTCTCAATGCATCCCTGCCTTGTACCATTTAGCCCTACCCATGACCTTGCAGGTCCCCAAATGCACGACACCTCCCTGCCTTGGAGGAGTTGCTTCCCAGACTTATATAAGCTTCCCCATTTCTTTGGATAATTACATTCTTCCTAACTCAGCTCCTCTTGAAAGCTTTCGCTAAACACCTCCCCCTCCAACCCCTCTGGATTGACATGTGCTTCCTCTATGCCCCAGCACCTGTGTTTACCCCTGTAATTGTATTTACAACACAGTGTGGTGACATAATTTACTGACCTGTATTCTCTTTCTCACACACACACATGCTCCTTAAGATAAGAATAATTTTTATTACCCGTGCCTAACAATGTATGGTACATAGTCAGCATTTGGCAAATGAACTATATAAAAATGACACGTCATATTTGTTGTAGAGTTAGTATCATATTTAATGCATTTATTTATATAATTCATAATAACTGCAAGTAACTATCTTGGTCACTTTGGATGCAACATTTAAGAAACAGTTGAGAGAGTAGCATTAAATTAATCTGTTCTGTCTACTAAACAAATTTTTATTGAGTGCCTATTATGTGCCAGTCATCATATTAGCACCAGGGATATGGCAGTGAAAAGTTAAACAAAATCCCTCTCCTCGGGGAGCTTGTCTTCTGGTGGAGTGAGGTAGACTATAAATACATAAGCAATTAGAAATCTCAGAAAGTGATAAATATCATGAAGAAAACACGAGAATAATGGAGAAGAGCATTCATGAAGGAAACAGGGGGCCCTCCATGTTAGGGTGGCTGTTTTGGGAGGACTCTCTTGATCTCAACTTCCTCATGTAGGAGCTGGGAATCATAAAAGCAGCTCCAGTGTCAGGATACTTGGAAGATCACATGAGAAAATATGGATACAACACTGACATTTCATAAAAATTATCCTTCTTGCAGGGTGTTAAGCCAAGGAGAGGGATGATCTAAGTTATACCCTGAGAGGAGCCAGTAGAGAACGGATTGCAGGGTTGGGAAGGGTAGCAGGGGGATCACCCGCGAGGCTGTTGCATGGAAAGATGAAGTCTTCTGACTTCATGCTTCTGGAAGCAGATCCTGCCACATGTCCCTGTGTTTTACTGACACTCTCAAGGCAAGTTTACATAACCATCTGCTGGACATGAAAAGCATGTTTGTGCCTGATGGAATGTATAAGAACATGCCATCTTTCCTGCAGTTCACAGGAATCACACACGTGTCCTGAACCAAGTTCTTCCATGACTGTCACATTCTGCTGAGTGGGATGATGTTTCTCTCTTTCTACTGTTCCTTGCCTACTCCTTGGGATTTCCATCCGTATGTCTGTTTGATTCCTTAGTATTTCACCAGCATTTCTCCTACAGTTTCCCAGAGTTCCTAGAAGCTGTTTGGCCATTGTTATATTTTTAAGAAATGTAAAGATTTGATGAACTGAATAAGAACACATACAATTCTGAGATTACATCATTAGAAGTACACACAGTTCTTATAAATATGTTGTCTGTTAATGGTGAAGGGTTTGAATGTTAACAGGGTGAGATTCTCTTGCTATCATCACATTGTTGTCTACTCAGCAGCATGTAAACTCCAAACAGGTCTATCTCAGGAAACACAATAATATGCATGTTTGTTGACGGAGAAAGGAAAGAAGGAAGGAACTAACTCTTGAGACTCAGTGGAAGTAGGAAAGAAACGTCTAAGAAATTCTCCTGGTGAAGCTGCTCTACACCATCTCCATGGAGATCTTGGGTGGCTTGGCTCCAAATTCTCGGCTTGGTCCTCTCTCTATTCCTCTCTCCCACACTCCCTTCCTTCCTTCCTTCCTTCCTTCTTTCTTCTTTTTTGTTTGTTTTGGTTATACAAAATCATACCTGTAGGCCCTCTCAATGACACCTAGTCCTCTCCCTAGAGATAACCACTGTTTTTAGATTGGTACGGATCCTTCTGAAACTATTTCCTTACATGTCTATGCATATACGACTGTATATGGAAAAATACATGGTATTGTTTTGTTTTGATATAAATGTATCACATTGTGCATATCTTCCTGTGATTGGTTTAGTTTTCTCAAAGATAATGATATGTCTTCAAAAACTCCCCAGTGCCACTACATATAAATCTACTTTAGTTTTTATAACTGCTACTCAATATCTCAACATGCCATAATTTGCATGTGTCTTGGTGTATTTAATCATTCTGGTTTTTTGTAATTAATCAGTTGGTTTTATAAAAACTCAGTATCCAGTAGAGAAAATCCTTCTATGTTACTGTTCTTCTCAAGAGTGCTTTGTTAGAAGAACAAACATGGTTAAAATAGCCATCCTACCCAAAGAAATCTACAGATTTAATGCAATCCCTATGAAAATACCACAGCATTTTTCACAGAACTGGAACAAACGATCCTAAAATTTGCACATGCTGCAAAAGACCCTAAATAGCCAAAGGAATCTTGAAAAAGAAAAACAAAGCTGGAGGTATCACAATTCCAGATTTCAGTTTATATTACAAAGTTGTTATAATCAAAACAATATTATGCTGACACAAAAATAGACACATAGGTCAATGGAACATAATAGGAAACCCAGAAGTAAATCCAAGATTATATGGTCAATTAATCTATGACAAAGTAGGCAAGAATATGCAATGGGAAAAAGACAGTCTCTTCAACAAATGTGTTGGGGAAACTGGCCAGCTACTGGTGAAAACTGAAACTGGACCACTTTATTACACCACACAGAAACTCAAAATGGATTAAAGACCTAGAAGAGAGACCTAAAACCATAAAAATCCCAGAAAAGAACACAGGCAGTAATGTCTCTGACATCACCTATGACATTTTTCTAGATATGTCTCCTGAGGCAAGGGAAACAAAAGCAAATATAAATTACTAGACTATATCAAAATAAAGAGCTCTGCACAACAAAGGAAATGACCAACAAAACTAAAAGACAATCTACTGAATGTGAGAAGATATTTGCAAATGACATATCTGATAATGGGTTGGTATCCAAAATAGGTAAGGAACTTATACAACTCAACACCAAAAAAAAAAAAAAAATCAATTAAAAAATGGTCAGAAGATGTGAATAGACATTTTTCCAAAGAAGATATACAGATGGCCAAGAAATACCTTAAAAGATGCTCAACATCACTCAGCATCAGGGAAATGCAAATCAAAACTACAATGAGATATCACTTCACACTTGTCAGAATGACCAAAATCAAAACACAAGGAACAACAAGTGTTGGTGAGAATGTGTAGGAAAAAAGGGGGCACCTGGGTAGCTCAGTCGTTAAGCGTCTGCCTTTGGCTCAGATCATGATCCCAGGATCCTGGGATGGCGCCCCGCAGGGGGTGGGGGTGGGGCCGCTGCTCAGCAGGGAAGCTTCTTCTCTCTCTCCCCTCCCCCTGCTTGTGTTCCTTCTCTTGCTGTGTCTCTCTCTGTCAAATAAGTAAAATCTAAAAAAAAAAAAAAAAAAAAAAGAATGTGGAGAAAAAGGAACCCTTGTATACTATTGGTAGGAATGAAATCTGGTGCAGCCTCTGTGGAAGATGGTATGATGTTTCCTCAAAAGATTAAAAACACGACTACCCCATGATCCAGTAATCACACCACTGGGTATTTACCCAAAGAATATGAAGACACTAATTCGAAAGGATATATGCACCCCTAGTTTATTGCAACATTATTTACCATAGCCAGATTATGGAAGCTGCCCAAGGGTCTATTGATAGATGAATGGATAAAGAAGATGTGGTATATACATATACAACAGAATATTATTCAGTCATAGAAAATGAAATCTTGCCATTTGCCACAACATGGATGGATCTAGAGAGTATAATGATTAAGTTAAAAAAAAAAAAAAAGGTAGAGAAGGAGAAATACCATATGATTTCACTCATAGATGGAATTTAGGAGACAAAACAAATGAGAAAAGGAAAGAAAAGAGACAAACCAAAAAACAGACTCTTACCTATAGAAAACAAACTGGTGATTACGAGAGGGGAGGTAGGTGGGGAGACGGGTGAAAGAGGTAAAGGGGATTTAAGAGTACACTTATCTTGATGAGCACTGAGTAATGCACAGAATTGTTGAATCACTGTATGGTACACCTGAAACTAGCATAACACTGTTAACTACACTGAAGCTAAAATTTTTAAAAATTTAATTTAAAAAGAGTGCATTGCTATTCTTGGTCCTTTGCCTTTCTGTGTTTATAGGTTCTTTTTTTTTTTTAATAGGTTCTTTTGGATATTTTACATATACTGTAAATACCATCTATGAGTAATGAGAGCGTTATATTATTCTTTCCAATTAATTTATCTTTTATTTCCATGTCTTGCTTTTCTTCATTGGCTAGGAGCTCCAGTACCATGTTGAATAGGAATAAAACTGGACATTTTTGTCTTATTCCCACTTTCAAAGGGAAATCTTTCAACATTTCACCAATAAATATAATACTTGCCATCGCTTTTTTTTTCCTACATAAATTTCACCAGATTGAAGAGGTTCTCTTCCATTCCCAATTTTCTAAGAATATTTTTGCATGGATGGTAACATTTTATTAAGTTTTCATTTTAATTCCAGTATAATTACCATTAGCGTTATATTAGTTCCAGGTGTACAATACAGTGATTCAGTACTTCTGTACATTACTTAGTGCTCATCATGACAAGTGTATTCTTTAAAAGGATGACAAAATTTACCTAAAGATTTTTTTGCATCTCTGGGATAATCATAGTTTTATTTGTTCATGTGGTAGTTTACATTGATTTATTTTCAAATGTTTTTGGAGCTAATTTAATTTGGTCATGAAATTATCTTCTGCATAATGCTGAATTTGGTTGGCCAGTGTTTGGAATTTTTGCCTCTGGGTTCTGATTGGCTTGAATTTTCCTTCCCTGAAATGTCCTCGTCAGGTTTTGGCATTAAGGTTATGTTTTCCTCATTTAATAAGTTTGGAATTATTTTTCCTTTTTCTATTTTCTGAGACCATTTGTGTGAGATTGGTGTTCTCTAAATGTTTATGTGAATTCATCATCAAAGACTTCAGGGACTAGGGTTTTCCTTGAGAGGAAGTTTTAAATAATAATTCAATTTCTCTAATAGTTATTCAGATAATATGTTTTTCTTGAGTCTCCATTTTGATATGTGGAACTTTTCTAGAAATTTCCTGTGTCAGGCTCCCTGCTCAGTGGGGGTCTGCTTCTCCCTTTCCTAATGACCCTTCCTGTGCTTGTTCTCTCTCTCTCTCTCTCAAGTAAATAAATAAAAACTTTAAAAGTCCCCCTTTTTTGATGCCTATGGGATCTGCAGTGATGAATTTCTGACTCTGTGGTCTACTTTAAATATAATCAAGCCTGGATGTTTACTGTCACACAAACACCATTTCCTCTGTTGTTTCTCTCATCTGGAAAGCCAGACTTCCCTTCTCTTTCTTTTCAAATGATGCTCAGGCATTAAGTCTCCTCACAAGTTTCACAGTCTCCATGAAGAATTTGATGAGTGTCTCATCCTGCACTAATTTCTTTCTTCTCTGGACATCTATATATTTTTATCTCTAATCTCTAATTTATATCTCCAATTTGTTCCTAATCATACACTTTTTCTTTCTTATTGTTTTGTGCCCTCTAATCAAACTGTCTATTCTGAAGGTCAGAACAAAGACATTTTCAAATTTCCTATAGCACTCAGATGGTGATAATCATACAAAAGGGTTCAGTTTAAAAAAAATATTGAGAGACTAATCCTATAGTCCTATAAACTCAGTACTAAAGAAATGTCATGAAAAGAATTTAAGAAAAACTTTTAGTGATAAAATAGTAAGATAAGATACTAAGGATAGGAAAAATAAAAGCACAACTGAAACTGTTCATATGCCAACTCTTGAATAATAAGAAAAGAGCATTACTCTTCCACACCTGTGGCTCCACTGTCATATCTATTGTCATAAAAATTAGTCTGAACTTAGTACACTTGCATAGTAAAAGTTAAACAATGAAGTTACAATTCACTTAAAAATGTAGAGGAGCAAATAAGCAAAATAAAACTAAATAGGAAAGAAAACTACTTCGAACTGGAACTAAGAAAAGCCCCAACCTTTTATTACAAATTCTGATTAATATTATCCAGATATGGTACAATGTGGATTAAATGGAAAGACAACTCCAGGAGTCACTACACAATTCCATAGTGCATTACCCTAGTGCAGTGGAACAGCTAAAGTTGTTTGGAGAGCCATCAGAGAATAAAGAACATGAAGGCATTGGGAATACTGCAGAGAACATGGGAGAACTTTATAAGAAGTTCTAGTTTTCATCCTTGTCTTAGTCTGTTCAGGCTCCTATGACAAAAATACCATAGATTGGGTGGCTTATCAACAATAGCATGTTAGATCTGACATGCCTATTGGACATCAAAGTGGAGGTGTCAAACTGGTGAGTGGAGTTTTGAGGTCAGGATTAGAGATACAAATTTGAGAATTATCTGGAAAAGATGATGTGAAGACTGGGCTGATGAGATCACCTAAGGTATGAGGTAAATGAAAAAAGAAGAGAGTCCATCTTGGGGCACTCCAATATGTAGGAATCAAGAAGAAGAGCGGAATCAAGCAAAAGAGAATGAGAAGGAGTCTCCTAGAGATAAGAGAACACTGAGATTATGAGTTGTCATAGAAGCCACAGAAGGAAAGTAGCTTTAAGAAACCAATAGGGTAGTTATACCATTTAATTTAAAAATTGTTTAAAGGGGGCACCTGGGTGGCTCAGTGGGTTAAGCCTTTGCCTTCAGCTCAGGTCATGATCCCAGGGGCCTGGGATCAAGCCCCGTGTCTCTGCTTGGCAGGGAGCCTGCTTCCCCCCCCCCCTCTCTCTGCCTGCCTCTCTGCCTACTTGTAATCTCTGTCAAATAAATAAATAAAATCTTAAAAAAAAAAAAAAACTTGGGAAACATGAGACAATGCATGTAGCACAACCATCATACTTGGCACTTAGCACTCAACAAGTAATAATTGTATTATTTCCATTGTCATCATCAACAACAAAATCCAGAAGTAGAGCATTCAAGAAGAGAGAGTAAGAGTAAAGTAAATTTCTCAGGTTGTGGAGATAATAGAAAGGAAGGGGAGTTATAAATGCTATTCTATTCTTGATGTTGATAAATGAGGTTAAAATAGGCTTGTTGAAAATTTAAGAATATCTAATGGAATGAATTTTTTTCTTCCATCTCTTTTTTTAAAAATTACTTTTTTGTTTTTAAATTGAGATACAACTTAAAAACCATAAAGTTCATCTTTTTAAAGCATACAATGTATTTTATTTTAGTTTATTCATAAAGTCATGCAACCATCACAACAAAAGATCCTACATATCCATTACCAATCATGCTCCATTTTCCCTTCCCCCCCCCACCCTAAACCCTGGCAACCACAATGTAGATAGAAATGTACTTTCTGTCTCTACAGATTTGCCTATTCTAAACATTTCATACTAATGGAATCAATTTGTGACTTTTGATATCTGACTTCTTTCATTTAGCATGATTTTTTTTTTAAGATTCATCCACGCTGTATCATAAGTCAGTACTTCGCTCCTTTCAACAGCAGAATAATATTCCATTATATGGATATACCACATTTTGTTTATCAGTGCATCCTTTGATAGATATTTGGATTGTTTTCACTTTCTGGATACTGTGAATAATGTTGCTATGAACATTCACATACAAGGTTTGGTGAGGACATATGTTATCATTTCTTACATATGTGCCTGGAAGAGAAATTTCTGGGTCATACAGATATTCTGTGTTTAACTTTTTGAGGAACTGTCAAACTCTTTTCTAAAGCAACTGTATAATTTTATAGTTCAATCAGTAATGTACAAAGTGTCAGTTTTTCCATATCCCTGTCAACATTTCCTGCTGTCTGTCTTAGGTTATAGCCATGCTAATGGATGTAAAGTAGTATTTCATTGTGGTTTTGATTTGCATTCCCCTAATGACTAATGATATTGAGCATATTTTCATGTGCTTGTTAGCCATCTGCATTTCTTCATTGGAGAAACATCTATTCAATTCTTTGCCTATTTGTAAATTGGATTATTTGTCTTTTGATTGTTGAATTGTGATGGTTCTTTATATTTTCTGGATACTGTATCTTTATTAAATAAATGATATTTATTAAATAAATATTAAATATTTATTAAATAAATTTTCTCCCATTCTGTGACTCTTCATTTTCTTGATAGTGTACAGATCGTCCCCAACTTACAAATGTTTGACTTCGTAAAGATGGTATGAAAGCAATATGCATCCAATAAAAACCATAATTCAGATTTCTGATTTTGATCTTTTCCTGGGCTAGCACTATGCTTTATGATATTTTCTCATAACTGTGTTTTACCCTAAGAGTTTTATAGTTTTTAGTTCTTAGATTTATGTCTTTGATCCATTATGAGTTAAATTTTAAATGTGGTGTGAGATGGGGGGTCCACTTTCCTTTTTCACTCATGTGGGTATCCAGTTGTTCCAGCACCATTTGTTGAAAAGAGTACTTTTCCCCACTGGATTGTCTTCACAGACTTGTTGAAAATAAATGTATGTCCATAAATGTATGGGTTTATCCTGGGATTCTCAATTCGATTCCATTGTTTACGACTATCCTTATGCGAGCACCACACAGTCTTGATTACACAGCTTAGGCTGGAAACTGGGAAATGAGAATTCTCAAATTTTTACTTTCTTAAAAATTGTTTTGGCTATTACTGATCCCTTGCATGTCTACATATGAATTTTAGTATCAACTTGTCAATTTCTGCAAAGAGTAGCAGTTGGAATTTTGATAGGGATTGTGTAGAACCTGAAAATCAATTGAGGCAGTATTGCCTTTCTCTGATCCACAGCACAGGATGTCTTCCCATTTGTGTAGGTCTTCTTTAGTTTCTTCCACCAGTGTAATAGAGTTTCAGCATGCAAGCCTAGTGCTTTTTTTGTTAAATTTATTCCTAAGTATTTTATGGATGCTGTTATATGTGGAATTATTTTTTTTAAGTTTTTGTTTATTTATTTGAAACAGAGAGCAAGAGAGAGAGAGAGAGTACATGCACAAGTCGGGGGATGGAAAGGGACCACCAGACTCCCCACTGAGCAGGGAGCCCAACATAGGCTAT
The DNA here is from genome assembly GCF_022355385.1 of Mustela nigripes. Lineage (NCBI taxonomy): Eukaryota > Metazoa > Chordata > Mammalia > Carnivora > Mustelidae > Mustela > Mustela nigripes. The sequence goes on along the minus strand of NC_081558.1, from coordinate 208,621,848 downwards.
CCCAGGTCCCTGAGATCATGACCTGAGCAGAAGGCAGACACTTAACTGACCAAGCCACCCAAGCGTCCTTGTAATTATTTGTTTAATTTCATTTTCAGGTTGCTCATTGCTAGTGTATAGAAATATAACTGATATTTTTAATACTGATCTTTTCTTTTTTTGTGAGTTCCTTAAGATTTTACATGTACAAGACTTTTTTCCCCACTTAGTATGTTAGTCAAGGTTCCCATTAGTTTTGTCTTTCTTAAACATATATAATATAGATGACTTATTTATATAATAAGGTCAGTTTCTGTGTCTCCTCAGAGACTGTTTCTAGTGACTTCTTTTTTTCTGGTGTGTGGGACCTACTTTCTCATTTCTTTGCATGTCTCAATTTTTTGTTGAAAACTGGAAATTTAGAATACTATAATGTAGCAACTCTGGAAATCAGATCTCATCCCAAGTTTGTGGTTTGTTTTGTGTTTGTTTGTTTGTTTGTTTATTAGCTTTTCTGCAATAATTCTGTAAAATGTATATTCTTTATTGTATGAGGCCACTGAAGTCTCTTATCGGTTACCTTAGGGGTCAGTTAATGATTCAGCAGAGATGATTCCTTAGATGATTGGAACCAATAAGGCTCCCAGTCATTGCCAAGATTCTGTGTATGTTTAGGAGACACATTCAACATTTAGCCAAACACCTTAGAGCTCCATTTTAGCCAGTGGGGAGAGCCAGAGACTTCTCAGGTCTTTCCCAAACTCACATACAGCCCTTCGCAACAACACAGTCCTACACATATGCATGGTCTTCTACATTCCCAGGGAAATGTTGGAGATTTTCAAAGCCTCCTATGGACATCCATTCTGCAGCTTTTCCTTTAAGTCTTTTGGCTAGCCTATTGTTTGTCCTGACTGTTATCAGCCACCGCATGCAGCCATGATGTTCAATAATTGCCTCTGATTCTTTTCAACACACACCCCTGGGGAAAAGGCTGTTTGTGCTAGATGAGCTCTGATTCGGATCAAATAAAGACAGCCTCACAAATGGGGTCTTCTAAGGAATCATCAGACAGATCAAATAATGACAATTCTCTAAGAATGGAGCTTTGAAGGGGCTCCAACCCCTTTCTGCACTCCCCCCTCCCCCAGTGGCTCCCAGGCTGCTGGTTTTCACTGGGACTGTCTGCAGACTTTTGGATTTCCAGGCTGTTGCAGTACTGGGGAGAAGATATGGGAACATGGCAAGTTAAAATGATACAAAGCTCGTTGTCCTTACCAAGATTCAGCTGTTTTTCTTGAATAAGTGCTCACCAGACTGCTCCAAGGCTTTGGTTAATTTCCAGAGTTCTGAAAAAGTCAATTCTGAGAGTATTTGCCAGAGTTCTTGCTGCTTTTATGGAAGAGAGAATTTTTGGAGGTCTTCCATCATTTTTGCTAATGTCCTGGAATATAATTTTGATGGAGATTTTCAAACCTCTAGAAGTGTGTCAGCTACATGTGATTATTGAACCCTTGAAATGTGGCTAGTGCAAATTGAGATGTGCTATCCATATAAAATACATACTGGAACTTAGTACAACAAAAATGTTTTTAATATTTTCATCATAATTTTTACCCTGAATATATACTGACATAATAATATTTTGATTAGCTTGAATTAAATAACACCTATTATTAAAATTAATTTCACTTTACTATTTTTAATCGGAATTCTAAGATGGTCCCCAATGATGTCATGGCTTCCGTGGCTGCTAGGAAATTTGAAATTACGTGTGTGGCTCTCATTATATTTCTATTGGACAGTGTTTGTCTAGAAGGGAAAAAAGTACAAAAAAAAAACCAATCTCGTAAAATAAGGCAAATAAACCAAAAATAAGAAGGAAAGAATAAGAAAGAATAACAAATAGAAAACATAAAACATGGTTCCCAATTACTGGGAGCCTGGGTGTCTCAGTCGTCTGCCTTGGGCTCAGGTCATGATCCCATGCCCCTTGTCCCCCTCAAGCTCCCTGCTCAGTGGGGAATCTGCTTCTCCCTCTCCCTCTGCCCCTCCTCCTGCTCATGCTCTTTCTCTCAAATAAAATGAATAAAATCTTAAAATACGTATATAAAAAACAGGATTGAATGGAATGAGACTAAACCCAATTGTTTGTTAGATTCTGTCTAACAGAGTACTCTGCAGATATTAGGAAGATGTCCCTGGGAGTGTTAATCTGGGATGGAGTTCTGAAGGCTGGAGCTTTACTGGGAAAGGCCCTCAGGTACACCTGTGCAGGAGTGAAAGCAGTAAGAGGGGACAGAAGTAGTGAAACTGAGATGTGTTTGGAACAGTGGTCCCTGCTAACCTCACATGAGACTCTGGAGGTGGGAAGGCTTTTCAGAGGAAAGGCTGAGCCTCTGTTCCCTGCAGTGATGTCCCCCTGGATGTGAGCTTCCCCCGGGAGAAGATGAAGGGCAAAGGGCAAAGCTAACGGAAGGACTTAGCTGGGATCTGTCACCAGCCAACTTCCCGACAGCCAGGGAAATGAGTGCCTCAGCTCTGAAGCAGGATCTGGGGAGTGTACTGTTCCGACCACTGGAGAAGTTGTCTGCTGTACATTAACTGGGGGAAAAAAAAAAAACCATGGGTTATAGACAATATGTTAAACATTAAAATACATGTTAGGGTAGGACAGGTACACATCGAACCATTGTGAGAGACTCTCCTGGCGAAGATGAAAGGAGGAAGGGTTGGTGGTGGCTGGAGTGGGGACAATAGGTACTTTGAGGTCTTCATTTTTTTTTACAATGATTATGTATTACCAGGGGATGGGGGGGGATAGACATATGAAAATTGATAAGAGAGTTCTAGTACGGGCACGTCTTTGGTGATCAACTGTGGTATAGGATTCAAATCTCTGAATTAGAATTGCTTTCTCATCGTTACCTCCCACATTTTCCAAGATTCTACAAATAGACAACAACCTCAGGTAGTTCTGACATTAAAGAGAAGACTCCCACCTTCATTGAATTCCTACTGGGCCAGATGGCATCTGCCTCATTGTATAAACTTCATCTTTTTTTAGGCCACATGTCTGCTTATTTCATCTGGCTGAATTATTCCAGTCACTTTTTTAGTACCAAAAAAAGAAAAAAGCAGCAGACATAAATTCAGGTCCTTGCATCACAAGGATGCCGTGTTTTCTCCAAATTTGGTTTTCTCAATCACCTAAGCAAAGATAGTGGTTAGGGCCTCTTTTCATCCTGAAAGAACACGGAGAGTTTTCCAGGCAAGGGAAAGCATGGCACCTTCCACCCCTACATGGGTGGGGAATTATTTTAATTGTCCTATAAGCCGAAGTAACAGCTAGTGAACGATCGATGTAATAACAGGCATCTCCCAGTCAGAACGGACACAGGCCCTTGGGAGGTTGGGAAGTGTCCAGCTGGTGATTGGTTGGCAACATCATGAAAGCAGTTCCCTGTTTTAACAGACTGAGGAGCACCTGCTAAATGGCAGCTCTGGCCACAGGTGCACATGCAGACACACGGAGGGAAGGCAGGTCTCAGGGCTTACTAGGTGAATGAATGCTCTGGAACATGTCAGGGGGAGATGAAAGCACACGGCAAAGTCATTCAACTATGACTCTCCCACTTCCTTCCCATGATCCAACCTGAGTCACCAGCATCTGTAGGTTTATCACCACACTTTGCTTCGGCAAAGATAGAGGTGAGCAAATAAAGGACGAACAGTCCCCCTTCTTCTTGATCGAAAGTCCGTGTGTGTGCTGCCGTCTCCAAAGCACCAGGAGTGGGAGGCAGGAAGAGGAGGGTGGGTTTTTTATTACACTTTAGAATGCCACCGGACTTGTGGTAAATTGAAACATTGTTTTAAGGAATTGTAGGTATTTCCAGGCAGGAGAAATATGAGATCAGTTTGATCATGGTAATGTTGACTTTAATTTTAACTAGTGTTCCTTGGGCAGAAATCTAAAACCACTGTGGACAAATGGATGTTCTAAAACACCTAACCGTGGGCAGAGAACTAAAGGTTTAGGACGTGATGTTGCTCTTTATTTCAATAGAAATAAAGAGCTGCAAAACTGCCTCTTTGCATCTCATCTGATCTTGGCTATTAGACCCCTTTAGAGGCTAAATCAGGCCATGAGCATCTCTGAGGCCCAGATCTCTTCACCGTGCCCAACCTCCCCCTGGATATCATGCTCCTCTCTGAATAACAACCTTCTCATCAGGTATCATCCTTCCGACCAGGTACCCTCCTTCCTGAGTACTAACCTCCTCCCTGGGTACCACCCGCCTCTCTGGATGCTAATCTCCGCACTGGGTGGGAGGAGGTGAAATGGCATCCTCCATTTTACAGAGGACAACAGGAGGACTCAGCAACGGAAATGACTGCATTCAACTTGAAGAGGACAGGCGTGTCCCTGGACCCCATACTGCTCACACATTTCAGAACCATAGGATGTGGATTGCAGCCACTTTGGAGAACAGTGTGGAGATTCCTCAAGAAATTAAAAATAGAGCTTCCCTATGACCCTGCAATTGCACTACTGGGTATTTACCCCAAAGATACAGATGTAGTGAAAAGAAGGGATTCTTGGGATGCCTAGTTTGGAAAGAGCTCAAGGAAGATGTTGCTCAACTGTTTCCCTACCTAACTTCCAGGTGGGGTGAAAAGGTAAAGAGATGAGGTAGGTCAAGCCTGTATTGATGTGCCTGGCACAACAAATGATTGATGTTATTATGAATCCAATATAGAAGATGCTCTGGGCAGAAAGTCTCATCAAAGCCCTGCATAGCACTTTTTGTGCCAAGGTGATTTTAGCTAGTGGTTCCACCCCTCCCCTGGTGTTAAGCCTGGGGGCCTGTCCAAATACCTTCCTTTGCAAGGTTGTGCACCACACCTCCCATGGAGCCTCTACAAACTCATGCCCATACCACATGCTGGGATCACATTCCAGAGCTATTACAACCACATGACAGGGAGAGGACTTGTACAACCATATGCAAAGAGGGATCCCAGGCCAACATGTAGTCAAGCCTGACATCATAACCGGTCATGGCCAAAGAACCATCTCTGAGCTCCAGGATTAACATTTAGGATGGGTCTACCCCACTGATAATTATACAAGACTCTCCTGGACCACTGAAGGGTTACAAACGACAGCCAGGATCTTGAGTTCCCAAGACTCTCAGTACAGCCAGCAGACCAGGATTTATACAGGTATAAACTCATCAGTTCCAATGATGCGCTAGAACACAACACAGGCTCACATGGAAGGTGTGTGTTTGGAAGTTTATATGCTATGCAAGTATCACTATGTGGGTATTATAAAATGGAAAGAAATGAGAGAAGTATTTTAGTAAGCTGATGAACCATTTTTTAAAGATCCATGATCTGAACAAGTGTGAAGATTGTGGGGGATAAACCAGGTGACTCCAAAATTCCAGATCCTCTTTCAAGTGTCAAAACTTGTCTCTCCAAGATCACATCTGGAAAACAACCACCTCTTTGTTTTCCAGCTTAACCTCAGAAGGCTTCTGGAATCTAGAAGGATCAGGGTTGGCAGTGCCCCTGGCATATTTTCCTTAGGTGAAAAAAACAAAGGAAAAAAACTACAAAACAGCCCCCTGCCCCCACAGCATCCCCAGATAAAACCCAGAAACAGATCCAGCAGGTTTTCCCTCCCCTTCCCTCATCCCCTTTCTTTGAGTGTTTTATCAACTACTGCAGCGGGCTGTATCTGGCCTACTGGTGTTTTTCTACTTATAGGAGTAAGAAAATTCCATTAACTGAAGAATAATATGGTTGACTGCCCCAACGGGAAAGGCATTCGGCATGCTGCGTTCTTGTTTCCTGTGTCCCTCTCAGGACATGAGGTCTAGACTTGCTGGCTCCTGCTCCCCAGGTTGTCCAGGCCTCTGGGGTTGTGACTCCCACTCACAGAGAAAGTACAGTGCGTGCTAATGGGGAGCACAGAGGGAAGAGAAAAGAGGATGGGGGCAATTAGGTAGGTGAACTATTTCCCTTTCAAGAAAAGAAAATAAGGGGGAAAAAAATACAGGCACAAATCTGTCTTAGAGCTCATGTTGAAGACTCTGGAAATATAATCAGGGTCTGGAACCATCCAGAAAGGACTCAGGAATTGCACCCACCAATGAGGTGGGGGTTAATGACTTTAGCCTCCTTATTTGTTTGTTTTAAGAGGATCAGTTCTCATGCTTCATTGGTGTAAAAATGGTGCAATCACTTGAGAAAACTTATAAAGTTAAACACACAGTTACTTTATGCCCCAGTAATTCCATTCCTAGGTATATTTACCCAAGATAAATAAAACATATGTCCACATGAAGACTTACATAAGAATGTTCCTAGCAGCTTTATTCAGAATAGCCCCAAACAACAAACCACCTAAATGTATCAAGAGGTGAGTGGATAAACAGATTGTGGTATATCCAGAAAATGGAATTACTTCAGTTCCCTAGTGTCAGTATAACAAATTACTGCAAATGTGGTGATTTAAAACAATACAAATTATCCTTTCACAGTTCTGGGGGGCAGAAGTCTGAAATCAGTTCTTCTGGGTTAAGTCAAGCTGTAGGCAGGGTTGGATCCTCCTGAATGCTCCAGGAGAGAATCTGTGCCTTTGCCTTTTCCAGCTTCTGGTGGCCTCCTGTATCCCTTAGCTTATAGTCCCTTCAAAGTGCACCACCTTGATCTGTGTCTCTGTGGTCATAGTGCCTTCTCCTCTCCGGGAGTTAATTCTCCCTCTTGTCCCTTTGCCTGTGATTATGTTTAGGACCCACTTGGATCACCAAAGCTAATCTTCCCATCTCAAGATCCCTAACTTAATCACACCTGCAAGGTCTCTTCTGCAACATAAAATAAGATTCATGGGTTTGGGGATTAAGACCTAGATATGGTTGAGACCATTACTAGGTCTATCACAGGACCATACCACCTAGAAATAAAGAGGGATGAGTTGCTGATACACATGACAATGATGGATCTTGAAAACTGTTGGTTGAGTGAAAGAAAAAAGAAAAAGGAGGAGGAGAAGAAGAAGAAAAAAGAGTAAAAGAAGGAGGAGGAAGAGAAGAAAAGAGAAAGAAAGAGAAAAAGAGAGAGAGGAAAGAAAGAAAGAAAGAAAGAAAGAAAGAAAGAAAGAAAGAAAGAAAGAAAG
>NC_081558.1:208546803-208614673 GCF_022355385.1 Mustela nigripes | reverse complement strand
GAAGGAAGAAAGAAAAAAAATGGAAAAAAAAAAAAAAGAGAACATCTGTATGATTCCATTTTATGAAGTTCCAGAACAGGTAAAAACTCATCCATGTTGATAGAAACCAGAACAATGGTCACCAGAAAGCAAGGGGATTTACTAGAAATAGACACAGAATTTTCTGGGTGATGAAAATGTTCTCTATCTTGACTGGAAGGTTGATTACATGTAGTTATGCACTAAACTGTATGCTTCAGAGTTCTGCATTTAACTGTATATAAGTTGTACCTCAATAGAAAAGAATATTGAGGTAAAATACACAGCAACAAGGCAGGGGGAGCACATTTCCCTTCCTCATTATCACCAGGACAAGCTCCCTCGTGATGAATTTTCTGATATACGTGAGGTTCAGTGGGGTAGAGTCCAGATCCGACAGCCAAGAAAGAATTCTTGACACATCTTTGGTGCAAAATGGTGGTTTATTAAAGCATGGGGACAGGGCAGGAAGAGTCACTGCCCCGGGGTGGTGAGGAGTGGTCCATTACATACTTGCAAGTTGGGAGGGGGTCAGGGATGGCCTAAGTCTCTAAAGAATTTTGGAAGCAAGTTTTCCAGGACCTTGAGGGGCTAGCTGTTCTCAGGAAATGGTCATTTATTACCGTCTAATAAAACCTTAGTGATATGACCCTTCAGATGTTTATTGGTGGGCCATATACTTGAGGATGATCACCAGCATGTATCTTGGAGGGTTTAGAGATAAAGGAAGTTTCCAAAGGAACTTTCATATGTTAAAGTAGACTTACAGGATCCTGGTTGGGGGTAGGGGTCGGTCAGGCTAGGATTGCTTTTTGCCCTTAGCAAAGTATTAAGGTGGAGGCAGGCAGTTGAGTCCCTAGAGGAATGTCACTTTGCCTGTTTCAAGGACTTGTCGGTGGGTTCTAGATAGTAAGGAAATTTAATACCTTTTCTTCTGCCTCTGTTTCCCACATCACTGGCATGAAAAGAGCTGGGACACAGAGGAGGGAAGTCAGCTGTCCTGTAGTCCCTTCTAAGCATTGATGGGGCCCAAAACCATTAGTTGACTTTGGAAAAATTTATAAGACAAGACATCCAATGGAAGACCCTGAATCTATTGAACACTTCCCTCTTTTCACAGGAAGTGAGAAAGTAACCATATTTTTTACACACCAACTGTTTTCACTTTTTGCACTCCCTACCAGAATTTGTACATATTTCTCTACATCCTTTACACTGTTGTTACGGAAGAGGGGTCATTTACCTTCTGCCTTTTTCATTCGACATCATACAAGAACATGCTCCCATTTGCAAGAGAGTCTTCATAAACATCCCTTTTGACCATTGGATGATAATATTTCACTGAGTTGCTTGATTTTTTCACCAAATAATCCACTTAGCCTTTTCTTATTAGACTTTTAGGCTGTTTCATTTTTTTATCTTGTGGAAAAATAATAGAACACTGTTTGCCTTTGTTCTTTTTTAAAATTATTTAAGAAGTGAATATTGAGAGAAGAAATCAAGAAGAGGATAAAGGAACAGCAAAGAAACCACTAGCCCAGAATTCAGAGCTCAAGAAGTCTCTGAAATTCTCTGGTCTAAAATCTTAGTTCTACAGAAGAAGAAACCAAGCAAGTCCAGGGCAGAGGAAAGGCCAATATCACACTGAGTCTCAGAGCTGAGACTCAAACTCAGAGCTTCCAACCTCATGCAGCACTCTCCAGTTCAAACAAAAGAATCACAAGCTACCCTCCGTCTTGCCTACACAGCAAGCACTGACAGGGATGAATTTCTCCTGTTGAAACTTGTCGTAAAATTGCCTCCTGGGTCAACTGTGAGAGAAGTAACAAACAAAAAAAGAACAGTTGGTCAAAGCCCATAATGTTAGCATGAGGTAAAGTTTCAGTTACCTTTTAACTCAGCAATAAAGGAAAAATACAACTGAAAAATTGAGAGAAGATACGTTTTTTTGCATTTGTGTTCTTGGGAGATTCTCTGGGCACATGGCAGTTAAAATGAAAGATCGTTGCCTCTCACTTACTGTACTAATAGCAGGAAACCCTGCCATGATCATACGAAATAGACTAATGCAAAAATAATTTACAAATGTTTTGCATAATTTCCTGGCAGCAGGTTCACCTTCTTAATTATGTTTATTATAAAACTTGTTTCTAGAATATTCATCAATTGGAACATAGAGAGTGGCTTGATCATGCTAGGAGAAAGAGGAAGAAAGGGAAAATGGCTATTCACAATGTGCCTATCTTGGTGCCAGGCAATAGACTAGACTTTACATATTCTCACTTGTGGATTTTTATCCCCAGGAAATGGGAATCTGAGGCTTGGCTGGATTAAGTAACTTTCCCAAGGTCACCCAATTAGGCCAAAGTTAAGATTCCATTCCAGCATTGTCTGAAGTGGAAACCCATGTGTTTTCAACTCTACCCGGAAAACCAGATCAAATTTTATTCAACGAATATATATTTATGTGCCATCTATTTTTCAAATCCTGTTTGCTAGGTAACAAGGGTATAAAAAATAAGAGAAAAAGAGAAACATCCCTTATGGGTAGTACACAATTCTAGCAGATAGAATCAGTCAAGCACAGTAGGTCACACATAAATGTTTGATAAAGGAAGGAATGAAGTCTCTTAGAGAGGTTTGTGAGGCAGCTCACATCCTTACATCAATGATAGATGGTTTAAATGCCAATTGGCATGGTTACATTCTTGATTGTTTCCTAGAGAATGTGAATTTCATGCAAAAATATTCAGCCCTACTCTAATTCTGAAACAAAAAGTATTTTGATTCCCATTTTCCAATGGGGCTGCAAAAAAAGGATTAAAAAGGTGAGTTCCCTGAAACCCAGACCCGCTTGTTGCGTTCCACCTGTTTGCCTAAAATTAATTATAATAATGTATGGGTAATAATTTATCTAAATAATGTAATTAAGTTCATGGTTTCTGAATGGGGATTTTTTTATCATAAGTAACAGAAAACCCATAACACCAACCAAAAACATTTGACAATAGGAAAAGGTTATTATCTCTCATTTAGAAAAATATCTAGAGAGAACACAACCTCAGGCTGACTAAATTGGCCTCTTCATGATGTCATCAAGGACCCAAATTTCTTACTTCTTTCCCCTCCTTTATTTCAACATGTTAGACTGATAGCCCTCATGGTTGTAGCATTGCTGCCATGATTCCAGGTATTACACACTGGAGCAGAGACTTGCTATGCCCTGACTATTTCCATTCTTCTATATGGGCACACAGAAAGACTACATTTCCCAGCTTCCCTTGTTGTTAGCTGGGGCATATGACTGGATTCTGGCCAATGGGATGTGTATCAAAGGGTTGAACCTACCCGGTGTGCAATCGCCCAGCCTCTTGCTTCCCATTTTATAAGGAATTGATGTGGCAGAATCACGGGATGGTAGGAACCTTGATCCCTGGGTCTACCCTTGAGGAGAGCCTCTGACTTGCTAAACTAGATGTAAAGGAATATGAGGTTAGGCCACTGAACTCTTGGGCTGGCTTGTTCTAGCAGTAATTACCCTAACCCTCGTGCAGACTTAACAGAAGAAGAGAGGCAACATCTTCCCTGAGTGATGGTTCCCTGATACATGGGCTCAGTCAGGAGGGAAAGGGAGTGAGTGGGAGAAGCAGTCATAACCTCTGCTACACCCCACTTCCAGCTGGGATTTTTGGTGCCTAACAGTCCTCTGTGTCCCTTGTCAGCCCTCTTGGTCTGCCCATTGGTTGTTCCCGCCTTGTTCTCACATTTCAAACCTCCCTTGGCCCTGCCCTGCCTACCCCAGGATGGCCATGCACTCTGGCCCCTAGAGGGCTACCTAGTAGATTAACTTGGGTTCCTGCACCCAAACCTCCAGACCCACCCATGTCTTCACTGATCTCACTGGCTCTCCCTTCTAAATAACATACCTTCCCCGTTTAGAGACCCTGCTCGTAAAAATTCTTCGCTTTCCTGTATTTTTAAGGAAAGGTTTTCCTCTCTAATGAGGGTTTCCATCAGTCCTTTTGTAGGATCACATTCTCGTATTCAAAATAAAATCTCATGAACACCTTGTAGCTCCTGCCCTCTTTTTCTCTTCCCTCCCTACCAGAATTTTTAAAAGAGTTGCCTATGCTCCATCTCCACTCCCCACTGTCTTTAGCTCCACTGCCCCATGCAGCATTGGGCCCCCTCACTGTTATACCCAACCTGCTTACAGCAGTTTCTTATGACTTCCTTGTCACTATATCTGGTGGACATATTCCTTTCTTGTATTAGCTTCTTAGGGCTGCTGTAACAAATGGCCACAAATTATGGGCATCTTAAAACAACAGGAAGTTAATCTCTCATAGACCTGGAGGCTAGAAGTCTAAAATCAAGGTGTCAGCAGGGCCATGCTCTTCTGAAGTCTCTAGAAAAAGTTCCTTCTTTGCTTCTTCTAGCTTGTGGAGGTTGCCAGCACTTTGGGGGGAATGGCTAATAGTTGCATCACCCCAGTCTCTGCCTCTGTCTTCATATAGCCTTCCTTGTGTTTTTTGGCACACAAATTACCCCTTTCTTATAAGAACACTAGTCATTGGATTAGAGTCCACCCTTAAATCTAGTATGATTTTATCTTAACCTGACTACATCTACAAAGACCCTACTTCCAAATAAGGTCAATTCACAGGGGTTAAGTCTTCAACACATTATGGTGGGGGGGGGGCGGACACACACAATTCAAGCCCACAACACTTTCCTACCCAACCTGACCTGGCACCATCTCTTCTTTCCTTGAGACACCATTCATTCCCAGTCTTCCTTGGACTTCTCATATTCCTTCTTGGTCTTCTCTTCCTCTGTCCATCCTACTATCTGTGTCTCTCAGGGCTTCCCTTGGGCCCCCTCATTTTCTCAGTCACCTGGAAAATCCCAACCACTCCTATGGCTCCAATGACCATCATATAGTCGGGCCTACACATACAAGTGCTCACAAAACCAAAACACATTCAGTTGAAAGGCTGATCCTGAAATTTCATCATCTTCATCTAAAACCTTCTCCTCCCTTCTTCTCCCCCATCTCATGACTGACACAACCATGAATGAAGCCTCTTGAATGGGCCTCCATTCCTGACCAGTGAGCCTTCCCTCTCCCTCCTCCCCACTGCCAACCAGCCATTGAGGCCTACCAGTTCTACTTGCCAAATACCTCTCCCTGCACTGCAATGGTCCTGGTTCAGGTCACCATCATCTTGTTCCCTGCCCATCATAAGAGATTTCTCATAGTGTCCATGTCCCCAGCTCTTATCAAGACTCTCACATTAAATACTCCTATAGTCCTTATCACCCTCAGAAAAAATTCCAAACTCTTTAACTTGGCTTACAAGACCTTTTATGATCTGGCCCTGCTTACTCCTAGACTCATCTCTCTATAGTCCACCCTCCTATGTGAATACTGTTAATACTCAAACCCAAACAAATGCCATAGACAGAATATTCGTGTTCCCCCCCCCAATACCAAATTTGTATGTTTATACCTAATTCCCAAAGTGATGGTGTTTGGAAGTGGGGCCTTTAGGAGGTGATCAGGTCATAAAGCTGGAGCCCTGGTGGACAGGATTGGTGCCCTTATAAAAGAGACCCCAGACACCTCCCTGATCCCACTGTCATGTGAGGACACCATGAGAAGACAGCAAGCTATGAACTAGGGAGTGGGTACTCACCATTCACCAAATGTGCTAGCACCTTGATCTTGGACTTCCAGCCACGAGAACTTTGAGAATTAAATGTCTAGTTTTTGTTAACCCCCAAGTCTGTGATATTCTCTTATAGCAGCCTAAATGGACCAAGACTTCAAACCATCAGCACTTTGCATCCTGGTCTTTGCTTACGCTTATTCCTCACCCGGAATATTCTTTCCTGCCCTTTTGGCTGCCCAAATCACACTTATCGTTTCCTTTTCATTCATTCAGTAAATATCTGTTGAGTGCCTACTATGTGCCATGAGCTATTTTAGACCCTGAGGATATAGTAGGGAAAAAAAGAGAAGAGAATCTAAGTTTGTGTGCTTATATTTTGGTTGAGGGAAACAGACATGAAGCATTAACAAGCAAACACAGCAGAGTGTATCAGATGGTGATAAGTGCTCTAAAAAGAAATTAAGCAGGAGAAGGGGATAGAGGGTACAAGTGAAGGCAATTAGGCTTTTAAATAAGGTGTCCATGAGAGTCCTCATCAAGAAGATGACATTTAAGCTCTGTGTGGACCTCAATTCCTCCAGTAAGCCTTCTGGAAATTTTCCAAGTCCAGGTTAAGTGCCATTTTTATGAACTTCCATGCAGTCCCTAACTCCACATCACAGCACTTAACATGCCGTATTTTCCTGTTGACTTGGGAGTATCAACTGCAGACCGTGGGACAGGGAACGTGTCTATTATTTATTGTATATCACCGTTCCTTGTGGATGTTCGTTCTGTTTATTGAACCGATAAATTAATTGACAATCACATTACTTACAAGTCATATGAAGAATTTATAACCTGTTTATAGTCATGTTGTGTCTGACAAAATGCTCTCTCACCCGCTGTCTCATTTCAGAGAGGCAGGTATCATTGTCATGGTCCCCTTTTAGCAGATAACATGTCTTGTCCAAGGTGGTGCAGCAAGAGGAAATTCCCGTTGAACCCCTCCTCTTCCATCTCCAGAACCGACGTGCTTTCTAGAAAAAAATAAAACCCACTGCCTTCCTCAATCATGTTCTGCAAAAATACAAACCACCAGTTCAAGTGCATTAACCATCCACGGCCAGTGTACAGTTATTTTTTTTATCACGAAGGGACCTCTGTTCCTCCCTGGATTCCCATATTCCCATGTCCCCAGAAAACTTTCACCAAATGCAAAAGCCAACACGTAACCGCAAAGATAAAACCTTCTGGGATTCCTTTATGTAGCCACTGCCTGGTGGGCCCCATATCTTCACGCTCTTTTCCAGAACATTTACTGTCCTTCTCCAAGTACACATTTAGCAGATCCATCTGGACAACCACAGAGTGGGGATCAATTGAAGTACTCCCGTCCCTGGCACTTTTGAGCTGACATCCTCTTTGCGATGTGTTAATTAAAACATGTGGGGTTCATAAAAGCTGCAGGCAGAATTGCAGGCAGGAGTCAATTAGCAATGATTAATATCCTCTATCTATTGCCTGCCCCCCAACTGATAAAGTATCACTCCATTTGGACACAGGGAACAGAGAAGGGGATTAGGTGACAAACCTTACTGTTTAACGAAACTCTACTCTATAAAAAGGGCAGGTCCCCTTAGAGTGGTTGAGTCTCCAAGGATTGAAGGATCACGCATAGTGGGGAAGTGAACCTAAGCTACTTTCACTTCGACAAGATGACGTGAGTTGTAGGTGGGGTGAGACAGTTCTTGGTAGTTTTCCACTAGCTGCTCACAAGTTCTTACCCTCTTTGGTTCTTTGTCACTTGGCCCCATAAAACCGCCCACTTTGAGGAACTTAAACGCTTGCTCAGGCCACCCACCAACCCAGTGGCATGTGGGGTTGAGGGTTAGAAGTTCACATACTCTTCCCTTTTGTTTTCTTCTGCTACTTTCTGCATAAGCACCTCTAAACAAGCCAAATGGTTATCGTTGTGTCCATGTGATTTTGTGTCATTGGTTTCTTCCATCCTCCCATTCTCAGGGGGAACAGGAATTGGGGGAGAGTTAACTATTTGAGAAACAGTTCACAGTCATCAAGAGTAAGACTGGAGGCTTTGAAATGAGCTGCTTTATCATTGAAGGGCTTATTTCTGTCCTAAAATACTTCCTTGCAGTTGAATAAAATAGTGCAAAGGATAAACACTCATCTTTCTAGGGGGAAAAAATTATTCTCTCAGGAAGCTGGAAAATTCTTCTGTAAGTGTAAACATTTAGGGAAAAACAAGAGATAAGTGCCCTAATTCTAGTAACTAGTGAGGTTCGATTGGCTCATATGTTCGCACCTCCATCCCTGCTCTTCTGGAAGGTTCATGCAGCTTACGTCCCACTCCTGTTCACCCTCAAGTTGAACAACCTCTCTCCCGCTTCCGATGCAGATAGCTCAAACAGCTGGACCCCTTTGAAAAAACGACTTTCATCATGACAAAAACATATTACTTGCAAACAGAGCTGAGAGAAAAGAAAAACATTTCTGTGATAGTTTTTCCTTTGGGTTTTTGAAAAGTGAGGAAAGTTTTCATTTAAAAAAAGCCATAAAGTTGTTTTAAGGATGCATTCAACATAGATGAGAGAGGACAACCATTAAGATAAATTACAGAGTGATAAACCATTATGATCCCCCACTGTTTCTTTTCAGAAGGGTTTTTTTTCCCCCAGAAACTTTTAAAACATCTTAAAAAAACAAAATGTTGTAAGTTATGAGTGGCTTTTCAGGAAGGTATCCATTTACCTTAAATATGACCCGCAAAAACAAGTAAGATAAACCTGAAGAAAAAAAGAAAAAAACGTGGATTACCTTCCTTTTCAGCTAGAGCTTAATCTCAAGGATTGTGCTGAACCATCATTCCTGTTGATTGTGGACCCAAAGTCTATGGAAGTCTAAGTGACCTCACCAAGAGAACAGGCAACAATGCCTTGGAATTGGGTGCTGGGTTCAAATCCAAACCAAGTCATTTCCTAGTTGTGGGCGGTGGACAAGTTACTCAGCTTCTCCACCCTGAGCTCCTTCATCTGTAGAATGGGAATAATACTACTACTGCCTCATCTATCTTGAGAAGATGTTGAGATGTGGAGAAGATACTGAGAAGATTGAAAGATAAAATAATTGGACAAACTGTCTAGTATGGCACCTGCTGCATTTTAAGCCATTGTTAAAAGATAACCACCATTATTACTACCTTATGGAATTGGCAAAAAAAAAAAAAATGACTAACTGCTGCACACACGTGATTTTTCCTCCTGTGTGCAAAGAGTTGATGCTAAAGCCTGTCATTCAAGGTGTTCTCGTGTGGAAGCATGTTTAACCTGGGCTAAAAACCAGATGGAACAGTATTTGCAAAATCAGCTCGCAAACTTTCAGGGTGTCAGGTGACATGGCATGGTGCTCGGGGATAGGGAGAGAGTATTGTGGACTGGATTTGGTTTACCCTCCACCCCAAATTCATATGTGGAATCCCTGCTCCTCCAGTGTGAGTATATCTGGAGACAGGACTTTTAGGAGGTAAAGTAAATGAAGTCATAAGAGTGGGGTCCTAATCTAATAAGGGTCAATGGCCTTCTGAGAAGAGCGGGAAGAAAGTGATCTCCCTCTCCAAGGGCATGCACCAAGGAACTTGACACTGAAACACCATGTGAAGATACAGCAAGAAGGCAGCCATCTACAGGGCAGGGAGATAGTCCTCACCAGAAACAGAACTGGCCAGCACCTTAATCCTGGAATCCCTAGCCTCCAGAACAAGTACTTGCTTAAGCCACCCAAACTGTGGCACTTAGCTATGGGAGCCTGCAGTGACTAAAAGATGCCACCTTTTTTCGTTCCCTGCAACCAGAAAACTGAAAACACTTCTTCATGGGCAGAAAATACCCTGTTCTAGTCTTGAGAGATGGCCAAGTGTGCATGAAATGCATAATGGTTTCATCTGATTTTTAAAGAAATACACCCAGTCCCATTTTCTAGGTTAAGTAACTTTGACATGGGGAAAACCCTTCATCTTCCCTTAGAAAGAGCCATACCTTGCACAGCAGACACGTGGGGAATATGTTTTGCTGCACAATTCAAACCTGTAGGCAAGTTTGAGTGAGAAATCTACCTCAATGACTTTTGTACAAAAATTCCTTGAAACTAGAAGGCTCAATGCTCTCCTGACGAGCATTTCTGCAAATGATTCACAAGTCTGAAGACAGATGTTATCGTCCATGGTTAACATAGTTTCCCCAAGGGAATGGGCAATGTCCCAAGAGAGATAAAAATGTAGACAGAGGATGAGTAAATCCTGAAACATTCTAGAAATTTCTGCGGAAATGAGGTTGATGGCCATGGTTCTCCCTCCTCGCCAGGTCTACCTTCAGCAAAATGCTGCACAGCCCTTGAGGAGGTGGCTTCTGTGTGACAGGGGCAAAGGTACTAGGCTGGGATTCAGGAGATTTGGGGTAAAGCCACTAGCTCACTACATATTCATTGAGGGCCCGTTTTGCACAATGGTAAAGTGGTGAGGATTAAAGATGAGAGCCAGACTATCAGGTCAAGTCCCGGCTCTGCCCTTCACCGGGGCCATGTGGCTTGGGCTAGTCACTCAGTTTTCCCGTGCCTCAGTTTCCCCAGGTGATGAGCTGGACTTAGAACAGTGTCAGCGTGTCATAAGTGTGTGTTTGCAGTTGTCATTGCTGCTACCTGGTCCTGGGTCTATCCCAGCTATGGGCATCAATGCCCCCCTTCTGCTACTTCATAGTTCCACGTGACTTTCAGCAAAACATTGAACTTGTAATGAGCTTCAGTTTCCCCATCTGTAAAATGGAAACAGAGCGCCTGCCTCACAGGATTATATGAGTGAGTGACATACAATATCCCAAGTGCATGGTATAACACAATTGCTCGGGGAATGTTTTTCTTGTTGCTAGTGGTTAATTTCCTTTTTTCTTTGACTTTCCTCTCCTCCTCTTGTCCCCACCACCACTTATTTACTATGGAGAATCCTTCTTGGCTCCTGCCACAGACAACCCTAACAATGCTCCAGGATGAGCCTTAGGGAGAAAGGTTGCTCTCTTCCTCTCCATGTGGATTTTCTCTTTGATGGTCCATGATTATGGTCTTACACACACAGCCCAGAGTGGTAGTCAAAATAAGCATCTAAATCAGGAATCAGCACGCTCTCTCTGTAAAGGGCCAGATAGTAAATACTTTTGGCTTTGCCAGCCATATGGTCTCTGTCACAACTACGCAACTCTGCTGACATAGTGTGAAAGCAGCCTTAGACAATTCGTAAATGAACACGTATGGCTGCGTTCCAATAAAACTTTATTTACAAAAACAGGCAGGGGGCTGGAATGGTCCTGTGAGCTGTCACTCTGCTGACCCCCCCATCTAAATTCATCCACGCAACAAATACATATGTGTGCCTCATATGGGGCAGCCCCTGTCCTGTGTGCTGAGGACATAGCTGTCAATGAAATATAGCCCTTGCCAAAACCGAGCTTCCATCATCTTATAAAAGCATTGGTTATGATTTCCCACAGTGAAGAGACCAAGTGAAGACAGGCTTCCAAAAAGGGAATGATTGTTTGTGTGGGATACTGCCAATAGTTTGCATACGCTGAGGACAGAGAATTGGCCATTGGTTTCAGCAAGGAAGGGGTCATCAGGTGATAAGAGCAGTTTCAGGGGAATGGTCGGGACAGAAATCTGCCTGGAGTGAATTCCAGCCAGACAGGAGGCAGGGGGGATGGAACCCTGAGGACGGAGCGGGAAGAGAAGCACAGAAGCAAAGTGGGAAGTGGAGGGGACTCAGGTTCAGGTTCTAGGGTGGTTGTTGCTGCTCTTGTTTTAAAATGAGGAGATCAAAGCATGTTTGCACAGAAAAGGATCCAGAAGAGAGAGAGAGTTGGATGTTATGACACAGGACAGAAGAAGAAGTGGTGTTCAAGGGGGGATGTTCCAGAGTGATGAGAGGACAGGCTCCCCAGTGCCCAGGTGAGGCTGGGCCTCTGCACGGTGCAGGTGCATTCCATCCCCGGTAGCAGGAAGGAAGGCAGAGCAAAGGGTACAGACTCAGTTCTGGGAGAATGAGACAGTTCTTCTCCCCAACCCCCACTCAAATCAGAAGTACTATCTTCAGATGAGAATGAGAAGGGAAGTTCCGGAGAGAGATAAGAACATTCAGAACAGTCATCACAAAGGGTGGCAGAGGACATGGATGCGAGGCAGGGAATCAGCCTGCCGGGCAGCACTGAGGGGTCACCAACCAGCAGGCTGGATTTTTCTCGCACCGACTGCCCCTCACAGGAGGAGCTTTCCTGCTAGGATCCTTCTTGCCAGGCTTCCGGCCAGCCTACAGAAAGTCCCTTCAGGTTGTTTGTCTGCTTGTGGTGCACCGGGCGGAGTCACAGTGATGGCCTCAAGGGCACAAATCATACAGCCTATTCTCTCCATAATAGTCTGTCTGTAAGGGGCCCTGTGGGGGATGGGGGTAGTGTCCCTAGAGTGGTTCGTGGTCATCATCCCCCAGAAGGGGGCTGAGGGACTGAATAATGGTCTGTGGTCAGGCCTGGGCAAATTCACTTAGCATCAGGTGACCTTGAATTTGACATAACAGTGACGTCCAGAATAATATTCAATGTGTTCAAGACACAACACTGCCAGACCCTACTCTACTTTCAGAAATTCTTGCACATGACTGGGTGCCCTGTATCTGTCATGGGAGGCAACTATAGTCTTGTACTACCATCTACTAGTACGTACAAGGCACTATGCTAAAATGTCCTTTCAAGTAATCCTTAAAACAATCCAGAGGTAGGCATTATTATTGTATCTAAAATGTGTAAGGCAGTATACCCAAAGTCACATAACAGAAAAATACCACTCGGTCTGCCAAACCTCTCCCACTGGGATAGACTAAAAATACCTCTGATTCAGTTAGATGTTGCATTTGAGGGCAAGTAAGAGAAACTCCCAAAATACCAACTTAAATTAAGTGCGGTTTTTTTTGACTAGTGTAAAATATCCAGTGCTGAGCAGCTCAGGACCAGTAGGACAATCGCCCAACAGCATCTACAACTGCCATTTCTTCTAGCCTTCCGCTCATCTAGCCTTTGTTGATTGTTACCTCAGGGATACAAGATGTAAGTGCCGCCTCCAGCATTGTGTCAGCATTCCAAGCAGAAAAGAGATAAGGACAGAGGGCAAAGGGCTGTGTTTAAAGAGTTTTCCTGGAAGCTCCATCCCACCCCATTCACTTTCACTGCATTAGCCAGAACTACTGTAGGGCCACCTGTGGCTAAAAATATAGATTTTTAACTGGATCATTTTCAATCTTAAAAAAAAAAAAAAATGGTGCCACACCTACTCTTTCTCTGGTGGACTTCTTTGGCAATATTGCTAAGATCTTCAAGATCAGAAAAGCCTACACTCCAAGTCATTGATCATGCAGGGCAGGGTGACCTGAGCCGGTGGTCTTGTGCCGAGACGCTTCAAAGCTTTATTTAAAATGTTTGGGGGCGCCTGGGTGGCTCAGTGGTTAAGCCTCTGCCTTCAGCTCAGGTCATGATCTCAGGATCCTGGGATCAAGTCCCACGTCGGGCTCTCTGCTCAGCGGAGAACCTGCTCCTCCTTCTCTCTCTCTCTCTCTCTGCCTACTTGTGATCTCTGTCAAATAAATAAATAAAATCTAAAAAAAAAAAAAAAGTTTGGATCCTCATGAAGCCCTACTAAGTTTAGGAGGAGATTTGGATAGGAAGGAGATTGATGGGCTTTGTTGTTTATAAAATCAGGATGCTGATAAAAGTAAAGCTTTGAAAACTTTGGAGTTCCACACCTGCTCAAGGACAGCATTAACCAGCTTTACCTGGAGCGCACATCAGATGGGATGTCGGTCCGGCTGTAAATTTCAGCCAGCTCTGTTAGATGAGAAAGAGCATGGCTATACCCTTATAGAAGGGCTATTTCCTTTGTGGCATGAATACATGTGCCTGTGGGAGGCACCACTGTCAGCACCCATATGCCTCTGTCAGTTCCCCGATGTGCTTGCCCTGCTCTAGATCTTCAGAACACAGCAGGTACAGCCAGAATCTCATTGAGCCATCCCATCCTTAGAAAACCGAAGGAACCGAAGAATATCTCGATTATCATAGGAATTGGGGATCAGATCTAGGCACTCACACTTCTGACATTCAATAAACATTTGTTAAACAGAAAAAAAATGAGAAAAGTCACATAGTTATTACTGGAATTTTTCTGTACGTGTGAAGTGTGGTTACGTCACAGAGAAGCTTCGACTTGTCCATCATCTTAAGGTTCACCAAAGTTCTTCAGAACAACTAATTGGGTTTTTTAATTTAAATTCAAAGAGCCAACTTATAGTACATCATTGGCTTCAGATATAGTATTCAATAATTTGTCAGTTGCATGTAACACCCAGTGTTCATCATATCACATGCCCCCCTTAATGCCCATCACCCAATTACCCACCCCCCTACCACCTTCTGTCCAGCAACCCTCAGTTTGTTTCCTAGAGTTAAGAGTCCCTCATGATTTTTCTCTCTTTCTGATGACTTCTCATTCAGTTTTCCCTCTGTTCCCCAATGGTCCTCTCCCTGTTTCTTATATTCCACATATGAGTGAAACCATATGAAAATTGTCTTTTTCTAATTAACTGATGTCGCTCAGTGTAAAACCTTCCAGTTCCATCCATGTCATTGTAAATGGTAAGTATCCATCCTTTTTGGAGGCTCAGTGGTATTCCATTGTATATATATACCACATCTTTTTTATCTATCCATCTGTTGGAGGACATCTCAGCTTCTTCTACAGTTTGGCTAGTGTGGCCATTGCTGCTATAATCACTGGAGTGCAGGTACTCCTTCCAATCACTACATTTGAATCTTTGGGGTACATAACCAGTAGTGCAATTGCTGGGTCATAGGGTACCTCTATTTTTAATTCCTTGGGGAACCTCCATGCTGTTTTCCAGAGTGGCTGTACCAGCTGGCATTTCCACCAACAATGTAAAAGGGTTCCTCTTTCTCTGCATCCCCGCCAACATTTGTTGTTTCCTGTGTTGTTAATTTTAGCCATTCTGGCTGGTGTGAGGTGGTATCTCATTGTGTTTTTGATTTGTAGTTCTCTGATGCCAAGAGATGTGGAACATTTTTTCATTTGTCCATTGGGCATTTGGATGTCTTCTTTGGAGAAATGTCTGTTCATGTCTTCTGTTTATTTCTTGACTGGATTATTTGGTTTTTGGGTGTTGAGTTTGGTAAGTTCTTTATAGATCCTGCATACTTGTCCTTTATCTGATATGTCATTTGCAAATATCTTCTCCCACTCTGTAGATTGCCTTTTAGTTTTGTTGACTGTTTCCTTTGCTGTGCGGAAGCTTTTTATCTTGATGAAGTCCCAATAGTTCATTTCCCTTTTGTTTCCCTTGCCTTTGGAGACGTGTCTAGCAAGAAGTTGCGGTGGCTGAGGTCACAGAGGTTGCTGGGGCCGAGGTCACAGAGGTTGCTGGGGCCGAGGTCACAGAGGTTGCTGCCTGTGTTCTTCTCTAGGATTTTGACGGATTCCTGTCTCACATTTAGGTCTTTCACTCATTTTGAGTTTATCTTTGTGTATGGTGTAAGAGAATGGTCGAGTTTCATTCTTCTATATGTGGCTGTCCAATTTTCTCAGCACCATTTATTGAGGAGACTGTCCTTTTTTCCATTGGACATTCTTTACTGCTTTGTTGAAGATTAGTTGACCATAGAGTTGAGGGTCCATTTCTAGGATCTCAATTCTGTTCCATTGATCTGTGTGTTTTTGTGCCAGTACCATGCTATCTTGATGATCACAACTTTGTAGTAGAGCTTGAAGTCTAGAATTGTGATGTTTCATTTTCAACATTTCTCTGGCCATGCAGGGTCTTTTTTGGTTCTATACAAATTTTAGGATATTTGGCCCAGTTCTATGAAAAATGTCAATGGTATTTTGATAGGGATTGATTGAATGTATAGATTGCTCAGGGTAATGTAGACATTTTAATAATATTTGTGCTTCCAATCCATGAGCACATAATATTTGTCCATTTTTTTGTGTCTTCCTCAATTTCTTTCTTAAATGTTCTGTAGTTTTTAGAGTTCAGATCCTTTACCTCTTTGGTTAGGTTTATTCCCAGGTATCTTATGGGTTTTGGTGCAAATGCAAATGGGATCAATTCCTTAATTTCTCCTTCTCCTGTCTCATTATTAGTATATAAAAATGTAATGATTTTATATCAATGCATTGTTTTATATCCTGCCATGTTGCTGAATTCCTGTATGAGTTCTAGTAATTTTGGGGTGGAGTCTTTTGGGTTTTCCACAATGAGCATTATGTCATCTGCGAAGAATGATAGTTTGACTTCTTTGCTGATTAGAATGCCTTTTATTTCTTTTTTTCATTTTTTTTTTTTTTTGTCTGATTGCTGAGGCTAGGACTTCTAGTAATATGTTGAACAGTAGTGGTGAGAGTGGGCATCCCTGTCATACTCCTGACCTTAGGGGAAAAGCTCTCAATGTTTCCCCATTGAGAATGATATTCTCTGTGGGCTTTATGTAGATGGCTTTTACGATATTGAGTTATGTTCCCTCTACCCCTACACTATGGAGATTTTTAAACCAATATCCCCAACCAACAGGGATGCCAAAATTCTCATCCAGATACTAGCCAATAGGATCCCACAGTACACTAAAAGGATTATTTACCAAAACCAAGTGGGATTTATTCCTGGGCTGCAAGGGTGGTTCAACATTCGCAAATCAATCAATGTGATAGAACACATTAATTTTAAAAAAGGACAAGAACCATATGATCTTACAACTGATGCAGAAAAAAGCATTTGACAGAACAACTATTCACCCAAAAAGGAGCATTACCCAAGGCCTTCAACTGCCACAAAACCCAACCATCAAAATTTATCCACCAATTTCCCAAGCCATTCCCCAAGGATCTGGAATTTCACAAAGGGGACAGGCACAATTCCATTGAGAGCTCACTGCACCACTACATGTAGGAACTAGAAAGCCCCCTCTTCTTCCTCTTTCTTTTTTGGAAAGAAGGCCCTTCTTCTTCCAAGAGCTTATGCTTCCAAAGGAACAAGATGACTTTAAATCAGTTTACTTATGTATCTGGTGGGCTAACTCCAGCGTGTGGGTTAGTAAGGCTCACCTCCAGAGTTTCTGATTCAGTAGCTCTGGGACGGGACCCAGAATTTGTCTTTCTAACAAGTTCACAGATGAGGCTGCTGCTATTGGTCCAGGGACCACACCTTGAGAAACAGTGCTTCTCAGATGAAAGAAAAATGTCAAGTAAAACCATACCTCCCTTAGGTACTGAAAAACACCAAATGAGACAACCACAGCCTCTATATTAGGCTCTGTTTTAAGGCTTCTGAGATACACCTAACCCAAGGGAAAATTCATGACATCTATGTTTTGTCTGCTCCTAAAAGATCTCAAGTCTCTCTGAAGGGGTTAAGTTTAAACCCCATAGGAAAACAGAACAGAAAACCATTTATTAGGTACAGTGTCCCTGTCTAAGGAAGCAGCCCTGAGGTAGGGAGGCCAAGCATGAGGATCCCTTCTGGAACATCAAGAAGATGTTGTTGTTGGAGGCTGTGCTAATGCATTTTGATGAACATTAGTCATGGGGGTTTTTTGCAGCAGATGCCCTACCTCCTCATGCTAGAGCTTGTGCTGAGCCACCAAATACCAGATGACCCCAAGACCCTGATTATTTATAGTTTACTTCTCAAAGGCAATGTCATCTGCAGGGCAGAACTGACTGTGACTCCAAGAGTCAGGCTACTTCCTGGCTTCTACTTTTATAACTTGTATTAATTATAGTCTTTTCTGCATCTCTGTCCTGGGAACCAGCTACCATTCCAAGACAATGTTGCCGCAAGAGGGGCACTAGCTGTCATTACTATTTTGTTTGCCAACATTTGCTGGGCCTGAATGTACTAGATGATGTGTCAAGCATGCCACATGTCTTCTCCTTAGTCTTCCCAAAGGCCTCTTCCTGTTGTCTCCATCATCTCCAGTCTACAGATGAAGAAACTGAGGTTCGGAGCAGGTAAGCCACTTGCTCCAAGTCATAAGTGGCAAGGCCAGAATTCAAATTCAGGTCAGGCTAATATTACAGGCTCTCATATGGAAGGGTAGATGTGAGCAAAGCAACTGAAACATGGACTTAGAAGATGGGAGGTAAGTCTAGAGTCAAGAGCAAAGACTGGGACACCTAAGTGTCTCGGTCAGTTAAGCATGTGCCTTGGGCTCAGGTCATCATCCAGGGATCCTAGGATGAAGCCTTGCATCAGGCTCCCTGCTCAGCAGGGAGTCTTCTTCCTCTCACTCTCCCTGACCCCTGCTCATGTTCTCTCTTACCATCTTTCACTCTCACTCAAATAAATAAATAAAATCTTTTTAAAAATTTTTAAAAGGACAAAGACTACTGTGAGACATACATCCAGTTGGAAGTCTCCTTCCACCTTCCAATCACCATGGAGCTCTACTCATATCCCATGGGAAGCACTTCTCTTAGACCATGGATTAAAAGAACCATTTGTATTTTTTTAATTTATTTTTTATTTTCAGCATAATAGTATTCATTATTTTTGCACCACACCCAGTGCTCCATGCAATCCATGCCCTCTATAATACCCACCACGACCTCCCACCCCCCGCCCCTTCAAAACCCTCAGATTGTTTTTCAGAGTCCATAGTCTCTCATGGTTCACCTCCCCTTCCAATTTCCCCCAACTCCATTTGTATTTAATTAGTCTTGTCTGCTCCAGAGTCTTGTCCAAAGTTAGAGCTAAGGAAAGGTATATGTTTAGGAAAAATGTGGATGGATTAAAAGCACCCATACAGAACACATTTAGCACATAGATCTTGGTATCTTAAACTGTTCTCTAGTACAAGCATCCAGTGATCCTTGGAGAAATGGCTGATCCTAGGACTAAAGCAAGAAACAAACAAGATGAGCCTGGGACATAGTATAGTGCCAGAAACTAAGAGAATGCTCCCCCAGAAAAGAAGAAAAACAACTCACAATGATGGGGGCTATCAAAAGGACAAAGGAACCTACCGGAAGAGTCTCTCCATTAACAAAAACTGAACCAATTTGAGCAACAAAACAAAGTAGTATTGGACTATAATCCAAAGAAAAGAGTCAATATCCATGAGTTCATAGTGACATTAATAACTGATTTAATAAAAAGAAAGTAGAAAGTTTAGACAAATCTCCAATGCAGAAGAATCCCAGATCATTTGTGTAGATATTTCAAGTCTCAAGGCAGTAGGGCATAACTTCCTACTCCTTAAGTGTGAGCTCCACATAGTGACTTTTTCCAGAGAGGACAATATGGAAAGAGAAGGAAAAGAATAACATTATAGTGAAATCTGACAAACACTCTCTCAGGCAGGTGATTAAGGTCAATACGAACAATAAGTCAGGTTGATAGGGTGTGCTCTGGATAAGGCTTGATAAAAATGACACCTTCTCTTTGCGTTCTTCCTCCCTAAGACCCATAACCCCAGTCTAATCATGAGAAAAAACACAGGCAAATCCCGATTCAGGGACATGCTTCAAAATCCCTGGCCAGTATTCCTCAAAATTGTCAAGGTCACCAAAAAAACAAGAAAGTCTGAGAAATGGTCACAGCCAGAAAGAGCCTGAGACATAACGACTAAATGCGGTATGCTGGATGGAAGCCTGGAACAGAAAAAGAGCATTAGGAGGGGAGTCTGGTGGCTGAGTGGATTAAAGCCTCTGCCTTCGGCTCAGGTCATGATCTCAGGGTTCTGGGATTGAGCCCCACATCAGGCTCTCTGCTCGGCGGGGAGCCTGCTTCACCCCTCTCTCTCTGCCTGCCTCTCTACCTACTTTGATCTCTGTCAAATACATTTAAAAAAAAAAAAAAGGGCATTAGGAAAAAAAACAAGAAATACTAATAAAGTATAGACTTCAATTAGTAACAATATATCGGTATTGGTTTATTGTAACAATTATATCATATAAAAGACATTAATAATAAAGAAAAGTGGGTATATGGGAATTCTCTGTACTACCTTTGCAATTTTTCTGTAAATCTAAAACTACTTTAAAATTTTAATGTTTATATTTTTAAAAGGCTATCGCATGCCCTTATGCAGGTGGAATTCCAGATCAATTATTCTATGCATGGGGACAAAGGGAGCCATATGGGAAATGGAAAACAAAGCTATTTATAGATCTCAACATGAATGGTCTTCCCATTAAGGATGTAATTTATTCATGGATTGTTATTCTAATAATGATTGCTATATTTTCTTGGCCACATTGGTTCAATCTATTAGCTGCATGGTAGAGGTTAGCACAACTGCCTAAAAGCACAGATTTTTTCCTTGGAAAGAGCCAGGAAAGCTTAATAAGAAGTCTCCATCTCAGTTTCACAAGAACATTCCAGAGGAGGATTTCTGAAAGGTCTGGTCCCCTTCTCAGGGGCCCTTGAAGGGCTTCTGGTTCCATTTCTAACATCTGGCAGAGCCACAACACTGTCTTAGGTAGCCGCAGCCAGTAGATGGCCAAGCACAATGGTTTCTGATAAAGGTCTGTACTTGCCTTATTTGTGTTTGATGATCATGGCTTATCACACTCAACCAACTACATGGTTTAGTTGAAAAGATGTCCTACAGCAGGTGGTCAAGGCAATGGGCCAGAGTTTCTGTAGTTGCATGAGTTCCATAAGGGGTCAGTACTGCCATATTCCCAAGGAGGCAGTTTGTGGGTCAGATCCATCCTGCCTCCTTCCCTGCACTAATCACAGAGAAAGTGGTCCCTGTGGATTGTGTTTACCAGGCTTCCAGGTGAGTTTAGCTAGGGGCAGGATGAGCAGGAAGAAGGGAGAAGCCAAAATGTCTCCTCCCTTCTCTCTCTGCCTCAGGGGACATCTCCAGCATGCTTCCAGCTCCACCAGACACTCCAGCCAAGGATGCTGGGTAACCCAACTCCCCGCACTGGTAACATCCAACCTCTCTCTCACTCCCCAGTCTAGAGGACTAGCGGCCTCCCTTCTGGGTTCCTTCATTGCCCTTTGTTTGGCTTCTTGGACATTTCATCACCTGCATAACCAATTTCCTCTATTAAATATCCTCTATTTAAAATAGTGGATGAGTTGATTTTGATTTCCTGATTAGACTCTGCAATGTCCTAAGACCAGATTTTTTTTCATTCTCATCCACATCAAGAAAAGGACACACACATGCATGCACACACACATATACACACACATATGCTTTGAAAGCACTTTGCATCTTTCTTCCTTATTTTATATCATAACAATTAATGTTAATAGAAGCAGTTTGTGGAGCAGTGGATTCCTATCACTGCCATCAAGTAGGAAGTCGTAGAGGACCTGAGAGAATGATCTAGAAAAGCTGGGATGAACTTCACATGATGTCCTGGCCCAGCAGCACCAGCAGAATCATTATATGAATCTCCTCTAAAACTAATAGATTTTTTGGTTACACACTTTTAATTAAGACTCTCCACGTTCACACAGTGAGGGAAGCAATGATCTTTGCTCATCTAAGGAGCTCATCCCTGTATTTCTAGGTTAACTAGATGAACTACAAAGAGCACTTCCTTCATGGCTAAAGAAGAAAGATGTTGTGGCTGTGAATTAACATTGGCATCTTCATCTGGTCTAACTGGCGTCATGTGGTCCCTAGATGCAGCGGCTTGGGGTGGTTTAGAGAGCTAGGGTGGTTTTATAGTAATTAAGGACTATTTGGTGGAAGGTTCATTTGCTACTTTGGGTGGGTTTGCTTTCATTTGTTTTTGTCACTGTCCAATGTAATAGATTTTGCCTAAGTTAACCAGATAGTTTTAAACCTAAAAGTTTAGGGGCACCTGGGTGGCTCAGAGAGTTAAGTCTCTGCCTTCAGCTCAAGTCATGATCTCAGCGTCCTCGGATGGAGCCCCGCATCAGGCTTTCTGTTCGGCAAGGGGCCTGCTTCACCCTCTCTTTCTCCCTACTTGTGATCTCTCTCTCTGTCAAATAAATAAATAAAATCTTAAAAAAAAAAATTAAAAAGTTTAAAACTAGAAAATTCACTTGGCAGGGCCTGGGGAGTACACAATCATTTCAGCGGCTGACTCTTGGTTTTGATTGAGATCATGATCTCACGGCTGTGAGATCAAGCCTGGCATCTACACTCAGTGCAGAGTCAGCTCAAGGTTTTCTCTCTCGCTCTCCCTCTGCCCCTTCTGCTTCTGCTCGCTGTCTCTCTCTATCTCTCTCTCTCTCTCGTCTCTCTAAAATAAATAAATATTTTTTTTAAAAATTCACTTTGTCTTAAAATAAAGCAGTTTGGGTCCACCCTAACTTATTCAAAAATGATCAATGCTTTATTGGACTCCTTGCTAAATTGATCTAGCATCAGTGTCCTTTCAGCAACAAACATCAATCCAGATGTATGCATATGGTAAATTTCAGGAAGCATTTTCTTTGAGGACCAGGCAAGTCTTGAATGATCAAGTACGCAGGAATAAGTAGATGAATACACAAGTACATCTATATTCATGAAAGATCACAAGCAGCTTCCCTAAATCGCTTTCTTACCACTTAAAAACTGTTTGCTTTAGAAAACTGAGAAGTGCCACCAAATGGGTTTTATTGTTTTTTATTGCTTCTATCAACATGTTGCAATCACATGTATTGAAGAACAAATTCTTCATAGAAGACACCAAGAAGCAACTTCTTAGAAATGCCATTCTTGGGCAGATTATAACCATAACTGCAAAAGAACAGATACACAAATCAATCAGCAAAAGTAAAGGCTTAAATTAGTCCCCGTGTTTGGCAGTTCGAACTTTCCCCGCAATAGATAGACACACAATGAAACAACTCTGCATGGCCATTAGCAAAAGGAAACCAATTTTATTCTCCAGTAATAGATTAAAAATACATGAAGGATTTTTTGACATCCAATGGTTCACAACGCTGGGGTTCTATCAGGATTGCCTGGCTGGTTGATACAAAGCAAATTCTTGGCTGTAGTCCACACATACTGGGTAGGTGATTAGGAGATCAGAAATCTACAACCAAAACAGGTCCCCTCGCTTCTGATGCAGAAGGGTCCCCAGATCATGTTTTGAGAAATGCTGGATGGGGCACCACTCAGGAGAAGACACAACCCCAACCCTTGAACATGATATGTTTGGCGTATTTGACTTTTAACTTGACAGGTGCCACCAGTTGTACTTTAGTGGGATTAGCTGATGGAGGGAAGGTACCTACCGGCTGGGACAAAATGTTCCTCACTTGGTCGGTGCGTGGTGGTGGCTCCTCAACGCCTTTGCTTACGTGAACGTCTTGTGCGGATCCCTCAAACAGGTCATTCACTTTCATTCCTTGGGCTCTTTTCCAAGGAGGGAAAGGTCATTCAAAGAACAAATCACTTCCTCACCAGCATACCTGCAGAGGTCCAGAAAGGATTCTTTAGAGTGTGGCTGGCACTCTGCAAAGGCCCAAAGGTCTCTTCTAGCCGGTGCGTGGACAGGGTTTGACGTTTGGGCCAAATCTGGAATGGGTTCCTGAAAGCCAACATTGGAGCATGGGTGATTGAGACCTGCCAAATCTTGTGTCAGGAATGTCTAGTTCCTTCCCCATGAAGGATGGCAGTGTTTAATGAAAAGACACAGCTCTGAAAGTTGAGACATTCCATGCATTACCCGTGTTCATTAAAATTGGAACAAAACCCCAGGAAATGCAGATGCCTCCCATCACTGACACTTCACCTTTCTCTCCCCTGGTTATTTCACACAGATGCCACAGAAGCTATTCTATAAGGACGTACCACATGGTGGCTTCTGCCAAGCCACTGTCCCATTTCTTCTTGTCCAGCCTGATGCTAGGCAGTGGGAGGGGAGGTGTGGGGGTGGCAAATTAAACAAAACCTTTAAAAACAAGATTCTGGCTGGGACTTCCACCACACAGATGACCAAGTGGATAGGCATTTTATTTTGCTAAATGAAAGGGCTAGTTTATATCTTCCCTGGATCATTTTCTAACCTAACTGCAGTGGAAACATTCTCAGAAAGAAAGACTTTCTTGTTTGTTTGCCCTTCATAGTGCCACTGGTCATCCCACACATCGAAGCTGGGCAGTGACCTGCTTCTGCTGGGTGACCAGACCAGCTAGCAGACTTCGTGAAGGATTGACCAACACCAGTGTTTCATCAGGGCCACAGTCAACCCCAAAGCCCCTGGGAGCATCATGTTTAAAGGTAGACCACATGCCAAGCCCATCTTCTGTGGCTAGAAGTGGTTCATTTCACCAGTTCCTTGCAGCAGGGAACTAGAGCTAAATGCCTATAATCTATAGACTGGTCTTTTGTTTGCTTGTTTATTTGTTTGTTTGTTTAGGGTTGGTTTTTGCTGTTAAACACCTAGCAATTTTTTTCTAAAAGTTAGCCATGGAAAGATAGCTCCTGGCGTGCCCTGCTACTGGTCCATGATTGAGTCTCTAACTTCAGTGTCTTTCTCATTGAGTAAAGGTATGGAAGTGGGGGCGTGGCCAGTGTCTGCCTCTACCGAGATCTGGGGAGGCCTAGGTAGGAACTCACTACCTCCCCCACCAGTCTTCCTTCCTCTGGCAGCCGCGGTGTGCAGACACAGACCAACACTGGGAAGCATTCACTTCTCCCTTCTCAAGTTTGCTTCTACCCACGTGACTGCTGGCAAGTTTCTGAGCCGTTCTGAGCTTCCTTTTCTCCGCTGATAAATAGGCATAGATAATTCCTCCAAGAATATGGAGGTGAACCCGGGGAGGGAGGGAACATAAAAGGTGTCTAGAGGATTGCTCTTCCTTTGGGTTTTGTCTTTTTTCCATGGGAGGGGACAGTGTCGGGATGGAAGGGAAGTGTGGTTGTGGGCTTGGTACTCGGAAAGTCTCTTCATTAGTGAAACTTTCAGGGCTCCTCCTTTGACCCACATTTGTAGCGATGCTTTAGTCGCCAAACTGCAGAGATCTGGCCATCTCAAACTGAGCACCCTGCACACAGTCCAGAGCTGACCTTCCATGCAGTCTCTTTGATGGCAGTGATGATGAAACCATTTCCTGCGGAGAAGAATACAGCCACGGTTCCCACCAAAATGACCTAATTTCCCAGAAACCGTCTTTATATGTATTTTGAATGCAACTAAAAAGCAACCTTTAAAATCGCCATAGAGGGGACCTTTTCAGAGGGGACCTCTGAAATCAGAAGAATGTCTATGTGTACTTGTGTACAGAACGAAGTCTCCAAAGGGGACCTCTGCCGTTGCATTCCCTATAAAAATACATAGGAACATGTATGCAATTTAAAATTTTCTAGTAGCCGCACTAAGAAAGGAATTAAGTGAATTCTAACAACATATTTTCTTTAACCCAATACACCCAAAATATTATTGTTCAAATGTGTCATCAATATAAAAAAATTGTGAGATATTTGACTTTTTTTCTCTTTTTTGCTAAGTTGCCGAGTCTTATTTCAGCAGCTTGAAGGCCATGTGTGGCTAGTGGCTCCTGTCTTGGACAGTGCATATCTATAGCTTTTTTCAGATTTTCACAACCCATTGACAGAAACTAGTATTAACCATGTCACAGTGAACAGTGAGAGATTATCATTGAAAACTTCCAAAACCAAGTTCTTGATAGTCCCAATAACAACCCAAAAGTCTCCTTATGAGTTCAAAAAGACTTTCAGATAAATTCTCTCATCAGACCCTTCTGACAACCCATGATGGGGACAGGGCAGAGGTCATTTTCTGGTATTAGAGCTGGGAAAACTAAGGCTTAAAAACATTAAGTAATTGGCCCAGAGTCAAACAGCTAGAGGTTGGTGGGTTGGGAACTTGAACTGTCTTGGGACTCTACCTCTGGGTGTGGCCGAGAAAGGGGCAGCTACCTCCTTCCGTTCCCCTCCCCCCACCACATCCCTGACAAGGTGGCGGCTGTTTGCATCCTGCACCAAATGGTAAGGTCCAGTGCTGCATCGCCCACACCAAACACAGTGCTTGGCACAAAGCAGCCATGGTGGACCAAATTCAACTGAACCACAATGAGGGATCCACACCAGATGCCCTCACAGTCATTGCCAGACCTCTCTGTCTCTGAGACTTTCAGTGAAGCCAAAACCACAAAGACCACCTACAGGCTGAGTCGTCTTTGTCCAGCTTTTGAGGCCCTTTCATGCCCCCAGCACACAAAATAGATCTTAGGAGATTTTGTCTGGGCAAGTAACCTTTATCGTGGCTCTGTTTCAAAGCTCACTGCACACTCTCTCATGGAAATGTACACGTTTGGTGGAAAATGCACCTTGAAAGTAGATTCAGTCTGACTTGTGATTTGGATGCTAACCGCCACCCACCCAAGACCACCCAGAGGAGACCGGGGACCACCCTGGGAGCCCGATGAAGCTGAAGTACCAGGGAAACACCTCACTCCCCCTCCACCTTGCCAGCTGGATTGGGGTGAATCACTCAGTCCTGGGAGCATGAGAAAATCCCTGAAAAGCATTGTCAGAGGATGGCTGGAAACCTAGACGGAGACACAAGCCTATTCCCAGCTGCCCCTGGCCCTGTCTCCATGTGGCCCCTGGCATACTTCTACACCCCCTCCCCTCCCCCGTCAGCTCCAGCCTCCTTCACTGAGGCTCTCTTGCCTCCTGCCTGGAGGCCCAGCATCCCACATCTGGTTACCATGCCAGGATTTCACCAAGAGCCTGGGCCAGGTGCTGAGAGCTATCTGCTCCGGGGTGTTAGAATGCTGGAGCAGGGCAGATATCCAGGACCGATTCTTTCTGTCCTGTGCCCTCATCGTATTCTTCTTGCCAGCTCTCCCCTAGGCACCAAAGAGAAATTTCGTGCAGGGGTTACAAACAAAAGCTTCTTCTGAATTTTCTATGCACTCCTAGGACTGGCCAACCTTCTTAGTTCAGGATCTCACATGTGCCCCTATATATGCACGCTGGGGTCCAATCAAGTCTTAGGATCTTTCTGTCAAATGTGCCATGTTTTCGTAATGCTTCTCCCTGAATTAGTTTTTCTGGAGAACACCAAAAATTGCATTCATCTTTTGGTTGAAATAATTATTTTCTACAGGAGCAAACTGAGCTAAGTACTGTGAAACATTCAAGATTCAGCCAATCAATAACCAAGTGCCTCCCGTCCTGATGTGTCAGAGTTGTAAGCACCGGAGATACTGAGATGAGTCAATCATAGAGTCTTTTGTAGAAGTTACGATTTAGTGGTTGGGAGGTGGGTATGGGTAATGAAGGGACGGAAGATAAACAGGAAGACAAATCAAACAGATCGTTCTAATAATCCTAAATGCTATGAAGACATGAAAACAGGATAATAGGGCACAGAACTATGTTGGGATGAGGAAGTCCACTTAGAAAGGCAATCTAAGGAGGCTTTTCAGAAGAGATAACACAGGGGCTGTGGAATGAAGAGCAAGGAGCCGCTGGGCACATAAAGATGCAGGGAAGAGTGTGTTAAGCAGAAGGAACAGCCAAGGCAGGAGTGAGCTTGTCGGGACAGGAGAGGCCAACATGGCTGGAGTGCAGTGAGCAAGGGGAAAGTCGTGAGAAATGATGTTGGGGGTCTTTAGGGACCCTATGAGTATTTTATTTGAAGAATCAAGCCAAGCCATCGAAGGGCACAGGGCAAGTGAGTGATGTGAGCTCACGGAGGCTTTTCAAGGTTCATAGTGGCTGCTGCTCTGGATGGAGGGGGGAAGGGGCCAGAAGGAATGCAGAGGGAGGGCTGCGGTGACCTCCTTTAGGGACATCCCAGTCCAGAGAAGGAGCAGGCACAAAATACCTAGGACTCAGGTCAGGGTGAGCTAACAGAGCTTCTGACTAATGCTGAGACCACAGCCAGGGGGTCCAGCTGAGTAGCTGGAGCTGCAGTGGGGCCAAGCCTCAGGCTTCAGGAAGGCCCTATCGGGGGTTTGGTCCCCAACACTAAGGGTTCCCAGATTATTCCATGAGAAAGAAAGAAAATTCAATCTTGTTTTAATCTCTTCTTGAAGTGGGTGAGTCTCTTTCAGTTTTGTCTCCCTCATGACCCCCAGCACAGACAACATTTGGCATTGAACCAATCTAAAGCAATGTACACCAGAACGGACCCCAGGGACAGAAGACGTCGGTAAGGCTGATGGATGGGGAACCCACCCTTGTCTTGTGGCCAAACCTCCAGATGCTGGTGGAGGCTTTGAAGGAAGACCTGAATGTGGTCAGACTTTACTGCCAGTCAGTTCTGGGGCGCCGATTGGGGGTGCGGTGCCTGGTGTGAGGAGCCCTGTCTGCCCTCGGCCTCACAAAGCGGGAAGGGCAGAGAAATAAAGAGGAACCAGGAGAGGAAACACATGTCCACTGACGTGAAGGGAGGGACAGCAGCTGGCAGAGGAGAGTGGCCGTTACCTTAGAGGAGGCAGGCTCCTTGGACCAGATTGGGTTAGAGGGAGGAGAGCTCCTCTGTAAGAATAACTCATGTCTAAAGGCAACAGGACACCTGGGGCGCAGGTGGCAAGTGGAGGCCACCGTGGAAAACAGGTCCCCCTGTCAAACATTGCTGAAGAAGAGCCGACACTAGCCTGAGGAGAAACAAAGATGGTGAAGAACAGAGGAGAAAACCCTTCTGTGGTGACCTCTCCCAAGTCAAAGAGTCACCCTTATATGATGCAGCCTGAGCCTGAACACCGCCCCCCACGCCCCCCACCCCGAGAACCCAGCACTCCACAAGACGAGATGGGAGTCCATGTCAGGAGTCCTAGCAGCACACAGCACACGGAGTGGGGAAGTACAAGTCCAGAGGGTTGCGCCGTGGTCCCTTTCCAGGTATTTCCTCCGCAGGCCGCTCTGCCCCACCTACCACAGGCAACGGAAAAGCTGGAGATAAGCGGACTCTGAGGTCCAAGGGCGTGGGCCTGCACAGCAAAGCCACAGCCTCTGAAGGCCTTGGTGACTCCTCCTCTCACTTCTGGATGCCTCTCTTACCACCTAGATCTCCTTCTCTGCCTTGTCTCCTACTTCTTTGCCACAAGGCACCCAATGTGGAGGCCATGCTCCAAACCTCTTCCAGAACAGTCTTTAAGAGCCTTCCTGCAAACGTCCTGACTCCATGGCCATCAAGGCACACCAGTCCTACAGTGTATCTGGAAAAGCAACCTATTCAATGCGGCTCACTCAGAGCCATGACAAGTCCAGAGCAACTCCACCTTCTCAGGACTATTAACAGTTTAAAAGAGAACCCCAGGGAACACGAATGGTCCCCATGTCAGTGCCTCAACACGGGAAAGCCCTCCAAATCCACTGTGGAAGCTTACCTAGAATGCAGATTTTGTATTTCCATTCCCCATCTAGCTCAGTGGGATACCCAGGAAAGGGGCAGGGTGAGGCCAGCAATGTGCAATTCTCAACATTTTGTTTGAGGCATTCGGATGCTTGCCAAGGCTGAGGACCAGGGCTCTGAGGCAATGTCCAGTGGATGCTTTGGAACTCCCAAGTTCACTCAGTCACAAGGTGTAAAAAAGTAAAACCATACCAACACACACAGAATTCACCTAAAGAATTCAAACTGCTATTCCTAGCCTGTTTCCCCATCTCCCATGGCTCCCTGCTCCTCCCTCAGGCCACCTGGGTGTGGAGTCCAGCCTTTCAGACTGGAAAAGGCAATGAGGAGAAAAGAAAGGTATCGCTGATGCCCTTCAAAGCCATTTTCACCTGCATCTCTCTGCAGCTGCCCCCCCCCCAGAGACTGGCAATAAATCACTACAGATAAGTAGCAGTTATTGATAATTTCCTTCTCAATTAGAGCCATGTTTAATCTCTTCCTGTCAACCAGAATGGTCTGTGGACAAAGGATTTCTGATTAATGACAGCCATCGCTGCCTTAGTGTTAGTTCTTTTCAAAATGATATTTTCATTTCACTTGTATTAGTGAGGTGCAGACACTTGAATTTCTTGGCAAACCTAAACCCAATCAATATTTTTACTACATTATTGTTCCCCAACCTCCAAGTCTTCAGAATCCAACAGATCATGGTCCTGCCTCAAAAGGGCCTTAACTGATCTGTTAAGAGGCATTCCCTGTTTAAGGACGTGATCCTGAACAAGCACACAGAAGTCATCGACTTCATCGTAATTTTCATTGAGTTACTCCCAGAACCTGGCTATTGCTCCTATCATGTCTCAAATTTCAATTAAAACCAGATTTCCCATCAAGGCTCTTCACCATCAGCGCTCCTCTGTCTAAGAGTCTTCTACTCGTGCCTCCTCCCCCAATTCGTGGCTTCTTTTCCCTATTCCTGGAATCCTCCTGTCCTTTCTGTGCCATCTGGCTCACTCTCATTTGTCCTTTAAGATGGAGACTTACATCCTCTACCTTTTCCAGGAAGCATTCGGTACCTTCTCCAGCAGGGTTTGCATCGTCTTCCTCTAAGCCTGTCTCTGACCAGAGCTCTGCCTCTGAGCCAGAGCTCAGACATATTGTTCTGGAATCTCTGCACCTCCTTCCAATTCCTCACATGCCAGAGATGGTCACGTCTGTATCCCCACCATCTTGCCCAAACCTGCCCATGGTAGGTCGTCACTATATGCTGGGTGAATTGAATAAATGTACAAATGAGAAAAGCCCACTCACACGACTCAGTCTCTCCTCCATCTTTCTCAACTCTCTTTCTTTGGGCCTGGAGTACCAGAAAACCACATGTACCATGAGGGCAGGGGTGGTGCCTATTCTGTTCCCTCTTGTATCTGCAGGGCCCAGAACAGTGCCCATGTTGAAGATGCTCAGTGGATATCTGTTGACTTTATGGACCGATCCTTCAATCTTATTGCTCTACTCTAAATCCACCTCCTCTGCCCAGCTCTCTCCATTCCCCAGAGGACTGTCTTCTCCATATCCTCATGTCACGACCAAGGCAAACATAACAGAAGAAGCAAAAGGGCACAAAAAACCCACATCTGGACAAATCAATCATTTCAGGAGCTTCCAGTCCAAAAATAGATGTGCTCTGATAATCCATTGGACTACTTCTCAAGAAGACCAAGGTGGGTGCCGGAATGAAAGCCACTTTCTATAAATCCCCATTTACCAATCATCCTATCTTGGTTAGGAGTTTTTGTGCAAATATACCAGTTTAGAGCTTCAGTAAATTCTTCCAAATATGATACGGTCCAGAAATTGACCATGTACTTATTTTCCCCCTAAGTCCAAAAAATGGAGTCTGCTGTACAAACTTTATGGGTAACTGTTAGTTATTATTACTAATCAAGTAACTATTTGAGTAGGTGGAAGAACAGAGTATTCTGCTCTGTTAAACACTGTCGTTGATAGAGGATTGCTGTTAACATCACTCACCCATCCGTAAGTTTCCAAGAATTAGAACACAATGAAATGTACTTCACAGTAAAAATCTATTGAACAGGATCCAATATTTCTTTGATGGTTACATGACCCCAGGATCATTATCAGCAGCAATATCTTTTTATAAAAGGTATAGAGGCATTGTGGTTTAAAAAAATCCATTTGAAAGGGTGTTGTGTGTATTGACTGGGCACACACTGCCCCTCCACACACATTGGGTCAGTCTGTATCTCAGTGCCCACCCTGTAATGATTTCATGTCAACAAACTCCAGTGACCCCTCATAACTCGCCTGTTTGCTAATAAAACCAGCCACTGAACCACCCTTCCAGCCCTCCCACTCCCAGACTCTATCTCCTTGCAAATTCCAGTGGAAAACTCAATTGTTTTATTTTATCTTAGCTTTTAATTTTCTCCCTCTTCTATTTCTTTTTCTGAAGATTAGAGCCATAAAGGACTTTGGGGAGCCAACAAGCCCTAGAGGGCCAAGTTAATCCTTTTTAAGGCTTAGGTTAGTCCTTTCTAAGGCACCTGCATTTTGAGGGGTCTATCAGGACACAGGTGAAAAAGATGATTTGACCATCTGTCTGCAAGAAGACAGGTCAAAAAACTGGAAAGTCAGTCTAGTCAGACCTTGTAGTTAGTCTTGGAATCCATGATAGATTCATCACAACATGACTATCATGAAATTTCCAGTAATAACATCAGTACTACTACTAATAATAATTACTATCATTTTATGAGGTAGGTATTATTATCCCCATTCTACAGATGAGGCTCAAACAGGTTGTATATTGCTAGGCTCGAAAGCTAACAAATAAGGTTGCTGATACTCAGACCCATCTGTGCAATGCCTAAGTTCAGTCTCTTAGCTATTCCTCTCCTCTGAGGTCATTTTCAGCCCCATTCTGTAGGTATTTGTGCACGCACACACACATTTCCCAACGTTAGAGGCCACCTGTGATTATTTTGGCTGTCCAGCATCCCTGCATCTGGGGAATGCTCCCTCTTCTAGACGGATCTTGTGGGAGGCAGTCTAGAACGTTCTGGAACAGAAGCTGACCACCCTGACTGCTTTCTTTTCCAGACAGTCTTGCTGTTAGGACTCAAGCACGTGGCCTGGGCTCAGCCCATCCAGAGTCGACTCGGGAGTGGCGATGTAGAGAAGCAGACCCCCAGAGAAGCTGTCCAGCAGTAGCCACTGAGGGCTCCATACTGAGGGCAGAGCCAGCAAGGCCAAAGTCCAGACTGGTGAGTGGCAATCAGCTTTTAATTTCCTCCCTCTTCTATTTCTTTTTCTGAAGATTAGAGCCATAAAGGACTGGCTACACTCTTCACTTCCTTCTTCCTTGTCTAAAGACTTCTGCTAACTTCAGGAGCTTGGCTTGCCACAAAAGCCTGATGAATACACCAGCTAGGGGCAAGCATCTCGACACAGGCTGTCAATGGCCCAATTGTGTCATATGGGTACCTGGTGATGGGGGGAAGCTAACCAACCAGGGAGCTGCTCCCACCTCCACCACAGGACTCCTGGATTCCACACGTGGCCCACAGTGGAAACAGTACCTGATGACCTTTCCAAGTAGGACAACCCCTTTGAGTATCTATAAGTCTTCTCGGGCAGCCATAACAAAAATACCACAGACTCAGGGGCTCAAACAATGCACACTTATGTTCTCACAGTTGTGGATGATGGAAGTCCAAGATCAAGGTGTTTGTTGACTTGGTTGGTTTCTCCCAAGGCCTCTCTCCTTGGCTTGGGGATGGCCATCTTCTAGCTGTGTCCTCATATTCTTCCCTCTGTGTTCGAATCACCTCTTCTTATAAGGACACCAGTCAGATTGAATTAAGGCCCACTGCTACAGCTTCAGTTTTTAACATAATCACCCCTTTAAGGGCCCTGTCCTCAAGTATAGTCACCTTCTGAGCTCCTGGGGGTTAGGGCTTCAACAGACCAATTTGGAGAGGGAATACAATTCAGCCTGCAATAGTGTCTAATCATTTTGTGTGTCCTTATTATATTTCCATATATGTTCAATGTTAGCATATGTTAAGTGAGGATTATTGAATGAATATTTATTAATAAAACATTGGAATCAGTATTTCATTCATCACAACACTCTCATGCATCCGAAACTTGCACTTGAGGAAGTAGGAGGCATATCAGTGTGTGGACAACATCCAGTACACAGCCTGGGTCAACATCTCACAATGCCCCCTTGTCTCCCCAGGAGTCTGGCACCCAGTGGCTAGGACCTCCTGTCTGGTCAGGGTGAGCCCCACAGTCCAAGCTGGCTACTGCACAGGGAGGTGTCAGAGAGAAGAGCAGCACCTTTTCTCAGCTTGCCTGGCTGACCATCCTCTGTGTCCCCAGCTCCTCACAGATCATTTGGGGTCTGTGGGCTTGGACCCCATGCTCTCAGCCCAAGGTCCTCATGAAGTCAGCAGCTACTTGGTGCCAGACTCCATCTTGCTTCCTTGTAGAGGCTGTGTGGCAGATGCACTCACCTGTCAGCAGGCCAGCCCCCTCAGCCACTTCAAGGATTTGCCTGACTCCTGAGCCCATACTTATATGGAAAGGAGTGATGCCAAATGGGCTTTGCTTTAAACAAGAGAACAAATCAACATGTTTAAGGAAAGATCTAGAGGAGAGTTGGTAAATGACCCCATAACTAATCCTAGGTGGGATCAATGACTGGTTTCTAGGATCCTTGTCCTTCTTAGTTTTAAATACAAGACACAAACCTCTCATCTGAGATTAAACAGCAGTTATCACCTTTTTCCCCAGAAAAATCACTCATGAGATCCCAGGAGAATTGCAGATCCCCACCCTCCTGAGAACTCTGACACTCTTAGCAGGGCCAACCATCACCCTACATTTTGGCAAATCAAGAAGCCTCCATGGAGGGTTCTTCTGGAAGAACATCAGATGCATAATCTCACGAGAATTTGCCTCCATCCAGAGGCTGGAAGTGAGAACTGAGCTTGAATGCAGGAAAGCTGCATTTGCCCTCACTCAAGCTTTCCAACTGTGGGCCCTGGAGCAAGTCATGAGGGCTCCTTTCCATGGCTCTGCAATGGCAACAATGGGACCTGCCCAGTCCTATAAGGAAACTCTTCTCAGAAGCAGATGAGATCAAATATGGAAAAGCAACTTGGGGAACATCAAGCTCCCCAGATGTCTGCAGCCTCCCCTCTCCTTCCACAAGGTGCATCCTGTGGACTTTTCCAGGGCCCCACCTGTCCTACAAGGCCCATCTTAGACTACCTAGGACAGTGGGCAGC
Source organism: Mustela nigripes (assembly GCF_022355385.1). Lineage (NCBI taxonomy): Eukaryota > Metazoa > Chordata > Mammalia > Carnivora > Mustelidae > Mustela > Mustela nigripes. Next base: position 208,580,268 of record NC_081558.1, on the reverse strand, counting down.
AGAGAGCTGGGAATCTGGACTGTGTGCAAAGCCTTGTTTGCTCTGCTGGGAAGGGTCCTTGAGGCCAGAGAGAGCCTGCAGACACAGCTGCCAGTCACTTTCCTCCAAGGATTTGAGGGATTCATTTGGGAACCCTGCTCAGATATGCCAGGATCCAGAAGGGGGTTGAGCCATGGGGGGAGATGAGAGTGTCCTAATAGAACACAAAATAGTTGAGTCCAGCTTGCTGTCATCCATTGTGTGTATTGGCATTAATTGATATACACCAAGGCTGTGGGAAGAATTTTGTTGAGGGAGGAGAGTTTACAGGAAGATTGGTTCTCTTGGTCTCAAGCACTGGATTTGAGTTCCAGTGAAAAGAAAGCTGCAAGAGTTTCTATTTTTGAGTAGATGGTGGGAAGCTGGAGAAAATGAGTGAGATAGAGCTGATGATGGGTAGCTTAATCTATTTGGGCGACTGGAACAAATTCAGCCTGGGTGGCTCATAAATGGTAAACAGTTTTTCTCACGATTTTGGAGGATGGAGGTCCACGAGCAGAGTACCAGCATGGTCAGCTGAGGGCTCTTTTGTGGGCTGCAGATTTCTCAGTGGAAGGGGCAAGGGAGCTCTCTGGAGTCCCTTGTATAAGGGCACTAATCCCAATCATGAGGGCTCCATCCTCATGACCTAATCACCTGCCTGAGGTCCCCACCTCCTAATGCCCTCAAATTGGCCAGTAGGATTTGAATATATGGAATTAGGGAAGCACAAACATTCAGACACAGATCTGGTGAGAAAACCATGTCACCTAAGGACTGTGCAGCTTTTGTGCACCCTGGGCTCAGGGACACTTTGAGTCAACAGCCCTATGCACATCATTGTCACTACAATTAGAAAGCTCCCTTCTCCCTCAGATGTTACCTAAGGCCTCCCTCAGATGTCACATCCCTCACGAAGTCTTTCTGGATCAAAGATGAACCTCCATGACCACCTTCACCCCCATGTGCATGATTCTACCTCCCAAGAAGGCCAAGCACAGAGTCTGATGACCCAACTTCTGTTTCCAACCAACAGCATGATTTTTGCATGAGTTACTTCTTTTTGGACATGGAGATAAGAACTCTTGCCAGACTTGCCTCTCAAGGTTTTTCATTGTAAGGCTCAAGCGGATAATAAGCATAAAAACACTCTGCCAGCTATGATGCCTTGGGCGATTGTCAAGGTTTGTTATGACCAGGCTATACATTTCTTGAGAACCCAGGGACACATAGATTTTTGCTTATCTTTGCACTCTTCATAATAACAAGCACCTAACCTGCTTGAAATCCTGAGCATCTTGTCCGATTCCCAAGGCATGTACTCAAAAAGCCCTAAGTCTTCACTCTTGAGTCCAAAGCCCCAGAGGGCAGTGAGCCCTACTTGGCAGGTGAGCACTTGTCTACCTGGTATTAGAGGCTGAATGGAGTCCCCCCAAATTCATGTGTTGGAGTTCTAATCCCCAGGACCTCAGAATGTGACCTTGTTTGGGAATAGGGTCATTGCAGCTGTAGTTGGTTAAGATGAAATCACCCTGGAGTAGGGCGGACCCTAATCCAATATGGCTGATGTCTCTATATTAAAAGGGGGAGTTTGGATGCAGACTTGCACGCTGGGAAAAAGGTATATGATAAGAGGGCAGAGACCTGGTGATGCATCTACAAGGCATGGGACTCCAAGGAATGCCAGCAAGCTGCCAGAAGACAGGAGAGAGGGCTGGAACAGACTTCCCCTCACAGACTCAGACGGAACCAACCTGAAGACACTTTGACCTCAGACATCTAGCCTCCAGAGCTGTGAGATAATCAACTTCTGCTGTTTCGGCCACTCACTTGGGGCATTTTGTTACACAGTCCTCCAGGGCCTCATCAGTTTGCTAGGGCTGTGTAATAAAATCCCGCTCCAGGATTCACCGTATTTGCTAGACATGTCACTGCTGACAAGGTGAGGGAAAGCCTGGGAAATATGTATCCAGGCTGTTCTTCTAGGAGTGTGAGTTCTCCTGAAGAATTCCCTACACAGCCCCACAGTGTATGTGGTATGTGTGTGTGTGGTATGTGTGTAATATGTGGTGTGGTGTGTGAGTGTGGTATGTGGTATGTATGTATATGATGGTATTTGTGTGTGGTATGTGATATGTGGTGTGTGGTATGTGTGATATATGTGCTGTGGTGTGTATGTGATGTGATGTGTGGTGGGTGTTTGTGTATGTGATGGTGTGTTTGTATGTGTGCGGTGTGTGGTGTGGTGTGCAGAATGTGGTGTGTGTTGTGTGGTATGTGCCTGGTACATATGTGGTATATGGTGTGTGTGGTATATGTGTTGTGGTGTGTGATAGGTATGTATGTGGTATGTGTATTGTGTGTACAGTGTGTGGTTTGGTGTGTGGTATATATGGCGTGGTATGTATGTGGTGTTGTATGTGATCTGTGTATGTGTGGTGTGTTTGTGTATATGATGGGAGGGGTGTGGTGCGGTGTGTGATACAGGGGTGGAGGCAATGCCGTATGTGTCGGGGCAGAAGCAGGAGCAGGGGAGGGGGCCTTGTAGCCAGGGCAAGCTCAGAGACAGAAGAGGTCCCCTCAGGCCACCTCTCCACCCTACCTGCCTTCCACTCAGGGCCCATCAAGGCTGACTTCTTTTATTTACCGTCCCATCGGCCTCGAGCAAAGAACAGAGCAACAAGGAGAGAAGTATCCATCCTTCCTAGTTCCTCTCCATTTCCTTTGCCTTTCCCTCCTGGCCCTAAACTCCAATGCCAAAATGTCAACCTTGAGGTTGAGGTGAGCTGACATTTTCTCAGCAAGCAGTTCAGTTCTGGGCCAGGCAGCAAAAAAGCAGACCTCTATCTTCTTCATTGACTGAAAAAATCATAGGCAAGACAAGACCACACACACAAAAAGTAAAAACAGAACATGGTTCTGACCCTTCTGCTATTTTTGCCTCTTCCCTTCCCCAGATGAGTATCTTTAGATGTAAAATACTGTGTGGCCTCCCAGCCCAGCCCACAGCGCTGCTTCAAAGATGGAAACAGATTTTATATGAAAATGAAGGGCACAAATCTTGGGGATCTGGCGCACCAGCAGCGTGTCCTTTGCCGCTGGAATCTTGAGCTGAGCACAGACCCCACAGGTGACAAAAAGGCCAAAAGCCAGGCCTAGAGGCTGCTTCTGAAACAGACAGCCAGACTCTCACCGGAACTTCTAGGCAAGGGTCCGCGAAAATTATGCAACCTCACGTGCCAAGTAGTATCGCTCATGCACCTGCATATTTTGGGCCTTTCCTCAGCCCACAGGGGCTGTTTGCATGGAATGACCTGGTGCCACTGGGCCAGGGACAACTTTGTTTTTGAAAACATGGTTTCCTGTAATAGTTTGTGAAGAACGAAAAACCAAAACCAGAATGCATCCAGGCACCAGAAATCCTCTCCTGCCACATTCCTCCGTCCAAGGTGATTCTTGTCATGCATCACTGTCTCCTCAGCCTCTTCCCAAGGCAGGCACCAGGCCTCAAAGGGGCTTTGGGCCAGACCTCCACTTCTGGAATAGATGGCGTTCTTCAAAAGACCTCCTACCATGAAAGGCAGTGGGTTGTCTAGTCAGCCAAGTCAGCTGTGGTAAGGATGCTCCATTCTTCCACACAGGATAAAAAATGCTGCCATGTTCAAAAGGCACCCAGGTATGTACTCTCACTGAATCCCTGATAGTAATCTAGACATGCATTTCTCCTGGGGATTCTATCCCCAGGTAAGAGAAGAGGAAATTCAGATGAGAGCCCACCAGACTGAGGGATCCTTTGTCTTCACATCCTTTCCATAACTCTAGAACATTGAGAAGAAATGATAGATTGACTTGGATGACTCAATCCAGTTGGCTGCATATAAATGACTTACTGTGTGTCAGTTATGAATTCATGGTCAATTTTCTGACTATATGCTTGGGTGCCTCTTCCTCTGTCCTAAGGAACAGGGGAAGATTCTTTATAAAAACCAAAGAGCTATAAGAGCCAGCCCACTGGGCACTGGGGAGAGTAAGGGGGAGTAGTGGCAGGGGAGGTGTCTAGGATAAGAGAAAATCCGGAGGGACCAGCAGGCTTATCACAGCAGAGTACAGAGTCACCAGAAGACATGGGCAGGAGCAAACATAACCTCACCATAACTCCCAACCAGCAGGGCCAGGTATGAGGCAGGGAAAAAGGACACTTAACTCAGATCAAGTCCAGGAACCATGGGGATGGTCACCACTCTTGCCACAGCTGCTCTCTGTCCCCATTACTGCCCCAGAGGTTCTGGTCAATAGTACCCAGTGTCCTCACTGCCAACTTCAGCCCTATGGTTCTAGAAGACCTTTCTAAATAAGTGGCCAAGAGTGACCCACAAGGAAAAGTCAACAAGGTGATCAGAGTAGGTTACCTGCTGCCTGTTCCCAGGGTCTCTGGCCACAGCAAGAGACAGCAAGCAGCCAGCTGATGCAGCACCCACCCCCAGACCTGACCCAAGAGGGGTCATTGCACCTAATAAACCAGGTGTGAAAACATATCCAGGACAAAGTGAAAGCCCCATTCATTGGTGATAAGGATGCAAGATGGTGCAGTCAGTATGGAAAGCAGTTTGGCAGTTCATCAGCAAGCTAAACATACCATAGGATCCAGCAATTCCGCTCCAAGGTATATACCCAAAAGAATTGAAAGCAGGTGTTCCAACAAAAATTCATCCCAGATTGTTCATAGTAGCACTATTCACAATAGGCAAAGGGGAGAAATAACCCATGGGTCCGTCAACAAATGAATAGATTAACAAAGTGTGGCATAGCCACAGAATGGAATATTGCTTGGCCATTAAAAGGAATGAAGTACTGATACATGCTATGACATGAATGAAACGTGCAAACATGATGCTAAGTGAAAGAAGCCAGACACAAAAGGCCACATATTGTTTGATTTAATTCATATGCAATGTCCAGAACAGGCAAATCCAAGGATATAGAAAACAGATTTGTGGTGGCCTGAGGCTGAAGGTGGCAGAAATGGTGAGTTACCACTTGATGGGTATAGTGCTTCGGTTGGGTGTGATGGAAACTTCTGGAAATAGAGGGTATTTAATGCCACTAATTATATGCTTTGAAGCGGTTAAAATGAAAAAGTTCATGTTGTGTGTATTTCACTACAACTGGGGGGGAAAGGGAGACCAAAAAGAGTTATCCGGCAGGCGCCTGGGTGGCTCAGTGGGTTAAGCCGCTGCCTTCGGCTCAGGTCATGATCTCAGAGTCCTGGGATCGAGTCCCGCATCGGGCTCCCTGCTCAGCGGGGAGCCTGCTTCCCTCTCTCTCTCTCTCTCTGCCTGCCTCTCCACCTACTTGTGATTTCTCTCTGTCAAATAAATAAATAAAATCTTTAAAAAAAAAAAAAGAGTTATCCGGCAATTTTCCAAATTCACAAAATTTGATCCACAACAGATTAAATGTTAAGTTTCAAGCTATGAGTCATTCTATGATGTCAGGCTTGCCTCATCTGGAAACAGCATCACGTTTTTCGGGCTCCACTCTGGAGAGACTGGTGCCAAAGCAGGACAGGCCTTTTGAGCCTCATCTGAATTGCAATCCAGTAAAATCCTTTAGCTTGCCAGGTACAAGTCCTCAGATTTTCCCTCATGCTCTATAGGAGATGGGGCTGTGGCTCTTGAACTCCTATTGGAGAAGAAACTGAGACTCATGGGGATGAGGGGCCCTGACTTGTCAAAGCCTCTTGACATGGTATCTTGTCCCCATGCCAAAATCCTTGGCAAAGATTCTCTGCCCTAAACACACAAGGCTCCACTGTGGGTTGTCTGAGCTCAGTGGTGACATCAGAGACATTAGTGTTACTCTCTCTCCAAACCTGCCCGTGGTAAGAGAGCCAGCATGCCCCAAGGCAGTAGGGGTATGGGAGGAAATGAAATACCACTCTTAAAAACCAATACTGGGGCTTTTATTTCTTTTTTCTTTCCCCTAGATTAGTCACTTGGTTGTGTTCTTTCAAAAAAAAAAAAAAAAAGAATCTCAAGAACACATGCACTCTTAGTTTGAAACATGTGATACCTGGGTGTGCCAGTGTATGGATAATATTTTGTCTCCCCTAAAATTATGTTACAGTCCTAGCCCCTGGAAGCAGTAAATGTGACAGGTGATTTGGAAATAGGGTCTTTGCAGAAACCATCATGTTAAAATGGGGTCATACTGGATTAGGGTAGGCCCTTTCCAATGACTTCTGTCCTTAGAAGGAGAAAGAAACTTAGACACAGGAGGAAGGCAGATGCTGATAGAGACAGAGGTTGGAGCAGTACAGTTCATAAGCCAAAAAATAGCAGGGATTGCAACCAGCCATCAGAAGCTGGTAGCTTCAATCTAGGATCCTTGCTAGAGTCTTTGTCAGGGGCATAACCGTTCTGACTTCAGATTTACATCCTCTAGAGCAACGAAAGAACAAATATCCATTGTTTTACACCCAGTCTGTGGTAATTTGTTACAGCAGCCCTAGGAAGTGAAGATGGTAAAGAACACATGTTTGAAAGTCAGCTGTTTTACATGGCTCTATATAATGGACATGCCTTTTATGGGTCATTCTGACTTCACCATCCACAAGATGCTAAGCCAGCCTTGGGACTAGATGCAAGTTGTCTTGGCCTGCTGGGCCCCTGGACTTTGTTGCTCGCAGAGAAGGCACCATCTTGGCACCCTGGACAGGCTCTGCCCAGGCCTCAATCCTGGCACCTCTTCTCTTTCTTCCCTCCCTCCCTTCCTCACCGCTCAGAATAAGAAAGTGACTATAGACAATACATAAAAGAATAAGAACACCTGGCTTATATAAAACTTTATTTATGGACACTGAAATTTGAATTTCATATAATTTTCATGTGTCACAAAATATTATTCTTTTATTTCTTATTATTGTTTTATTATGTTAGTCACCATACAGTACCTCATTAGTTTTGATGCAGTGTTCCATGATTCATTGTTTGCATATAACACCCTGTGCTCCATTCACTATGTGCTCTCCTTAATACCCATCATCAGGCTAACCCATCTCCCCAGCCCCCTCCCCTCTAAAACGTTCAGTTTGTTTCCCAGAGTCCACAGTCTCTCTTGGTTTGTCTCTGATTTCCCCTCTTTGATTTCCCCCTCTGGTGTCCCCCCCATTCATTTTTCCCTTCCTTCTTCTCCTAATGTCCTCCACGCTATTCCTCATGTTCCACGAATAAGTGAAACTATATGGTAATTGACTTTCTCCGCTTGACTTATGTTACTTAGCATAATCTCCTCCAGTCCCATCCATGTTGATGCAAAAGTTGATGCAAACATCAAAAAAAAAAAATTCTAATTTCGCCATTACAAATGATGAATATTGTGGTGCCTGGTAGCTCAGTGGGTTAAAGCCTCTGTCTTCGGTTCAGGTCATGATCTCAGGGTCCTGGGATTGAGCCCCACATTGGGCTCTCTGCTTAGTGGAGAGCCTGCTTCCCCCTCTCTCTCTGCCTGCCTCTCTGCTTACTTGTGATCTCTCTCTCTCTCTTTCTCTCTCTGCCAAATAAATAAATTAAATCTTCAAAAAATAATAAAAATTAAAATAAAAAAAAGAAATGATGAATACTATTCTTTTAAAAAAAAAAACTATTCCAACATTCAAATATGTGAAAAACTATTCTTATATGGCCAAAAATATAAAAACACATACAAAACTAGACAGAAGGCTAGATTTGGCCCATGGGCCATAGTTTGCTGACCCTGCCCTAGACAATCTCATTGGATCTCCATGGATGAACATCCCATATACATGATGACCCACAAATCCCAACTCCAGTCCAGCCTTCTCTCTCTCTCTGAGTTTCAGACATCTCAGTCTATGTACACTTGAATCTCTAATGTTTGCCTTTACAAATGTAACATAATCTAAAAACAAGTTTTGATTTCCCTCCTTACTTGAAACCTATCCTGTCCCACTAGTACCCATCTCAGCTAATGGTGTCGCCATTTCTTATCAGGCCAAAAATCTGTAGTCATCCTTGACTCCTCTCTTTTTCTCAAACTTCACATCCAATCCATTTTCAAAACTTGTCAACTCTACCTTCAAAGTGCAGACCTAACAACTTCCTACCTCCTCTGCTCTCATCTTTGTCCAGACTATCAGTCCTTCCTAAGTCATCACTGGGTCTCTTGCCATCTCTTCTCCACAGGGCAACCAATGGGATTCTTTTGAGTCTGAACACACTCTGTCCCTGCCCCCAAGCCTACCTCCAATCCTCTGAATGCTCCCTACTGTTCTTAGAATAAAATCCAACACCTGCAAATGAAAAACTCATGAGAAACTACCTCATACCCACTAGGATGGCTCCTACCAAAAAAATCAGAAAATGACAAGTGTTGGAAAGCATGTAGCGTAATTGGAACCCTGGTTCACTGTGTAAATGTAAAATGTTACAGCAACTATGGAAAATAGTATGGTGCATTTATTTTTTTTAAGAATATGTAAAAATTTCTTCACCATACACAATTTTTTTTAAAGAATTACCATATGATTCAGCAACTCTACCTTCTGAGTATGTACCCAAAAGATTTAAAGCAGGGCCTCCAAGAGATATTTGCATGCTCATGTTCAGATCAGCATTATTCAAAATAGCCAAGAGATGGAAGCAACAACCCAAGTGTCCAACAACGGATGAATGGATAAACAAAATGTGGCAACACATAGAGTGAAATAGTAGTCAGTCTTGAAAAGGAAGGAAATTCAGACACATGCTATAACATGGAAGGATGTTGAGGACGTAACGCTCAGTGAAAAAGAGCCAGACACCAAAGGACATACAAATACAACATGATTCTATATGTATGAGGTATGTTACTCAAGGGGACTCAAATCCGTAAAGACAGAAAGTAGAATGCTGGGGGAGGGCGGATGGGAGGGTGGGAGCTGCTGTTTAATGCGGACTGGGTTTTAGTTTTGTAAAACAAAAAAAAAGAGTTCTGGAAACTAGTTGCTCAACAGTGTGGATATACTTAACACTACTGAAGTGTACATTTAGAAATGATTAAGATGGTAAGTGTTATGTTATTTGTTTCAAGTCCAACCCATACCATGTTTCCTGCACACCAGCTTGATCTGACCCAGCCCCACCTCTGACCTCATTCCCAAAGGCTTTCTCCCTCTTCCCTCTGTTCTAGTCTTTCTGGTCTTCCAGCTGACACTCTTCCCTCCACCTGGAATGTTCCCATGACTTACCCACCTGCCTCCCCGCTGCGTGGGGGGACCTCTACAATTGCAGGCTCCTGCATTTGATTTTTCTTTGTGGATCTTCCCACACTTGGCATTATGTTACAAGTTTGATTGTTTGCTTGTTTATTGTTTCTCTCCCCTTTGTGGTGGGGGGTGTGGGTTCTGCTTTGCTACCACCCTATTTCCAGCTCTCGGCCCACAGTAGGTGCTCAATAAATACGATGTCTGTGGAATGACTTGAGAGAATGAATGGGAGCTCTGTAAGGCATCATAAAATGAGGACAGGGTCCCAGGAGCCTTGAACCACCCACTTACTGCTCAAAACATACAATTTCCTCCCTGGACAATAGGATCCCTTCAGATGTTTCCAAGACTGAGATGGCAAATAATGGAATCCTATATGTAAAATATACTGAGCTCTTAGAAAAAATAATTATGAAACATATCACAATGTACACATAGCAATGCTAAATGTTCATAGAATAAAGATCTTTGTCCTGGCAGGATACAGAAACTCAAAAACAAGCTGTTTTTCCATTTTCTCCAAGCACAAGTGAAGCTGCTGGTCTGAGGTCAGGACACATGGACTCTAGCACCATGGCCACCATTTACCTGCTGTGTGACCTTGGGCAAACCACTTTCCCTCTCTAGGTCTTGGTTTTCTTTCTGGTCCTACAAAAGGACCAGGTTGATGTCCCACGGGTTCCTTCCTACTTGAACATTCAAGCAACTTTAAATAGCTATAGTTCATCCTGTCTTCAAGATTTTTGAGATTTTAAGATCATGTCAAACTACTAATTAATCAAATTCCTTTTTATTCCTTTCATCAGTTGGTAATGCAATAACAGCAAAAAAAAAAAAAAAAAGCCAATTCTACTCAGGAGTAAAACCACAATGATTCATGACTTGTGAAACCTAAATTTAACAGGGGAGGGGTTGGGAGGAAATAGAGAAGACTAGGGAAATTTACTGATTCTTAGAATAGAGTTTCAACCCAAAACTTCATTATTCACAGTAACATCGTTCATCATGACAAGCTACTGTGTTTCTCATAGGGTGTAAAATGTAATCCCTCAGACATGCATATGATATTAGAATGATGGAGTTCCCATCCTATCAATAAAAAAAGAGTAACGTCCATCTCTAGGGAGTCGGGGTGTGGGTCTCAGGGGAAGGGCACAGAGAATGGAACTCTGGTGGGAACACTTCCAGGGACTGGGGCCTAAGTGCCCAGGGTCGGGAAGGGGTGCTGTGGGTGCCCCTGAGCCCTTCTTCCACAAGCTTACAGCTGACTCACGGTCCACTGAGGTGAAACCAGAAGGCAAGCAGGCAGGCCTGGGGCAGCACGTGCTCAGAAACTGGAAGGAGGGCAGGAGGGACTTTCAGAGTATAGCTATAGGAAAGTTACCAAGCAAAACCTGGGGACTCGAAAAGAGTTCATGTGCTTTCCTGAAAAAGAGCCTGAAGGCACACAGACCAAAAATAGATGAGTGTGTGTGTGAGTGTGAGTGAATGCGAGTGTGTATGTGTGTGTGTTGCAGGATTTAAAAAGATTTATAAATGGTGATTTACAAAGACAAGCTGTGGCTCTCCCCAACTCAAATCCTCCCACTCCCCCACCCCTACACCAGCTCCCCTATCCTTGTATGTCTGAATATATCTGGCAGAGTATGAAGTGAGCCTCCAGAAGCTAATTTGTATGGACCAACCAGCTCAGGTGAGCACCTAAAAGGAAGGAAAAGCTAGGTTGACAAGCTTGGCCGCCCCCTAAAAAAAAATAAATAATCCCTATCATCAAAGGGGAGGAGCCACTATATTTACAGTCTACTCTGATTCTTGTGACCAGATATTTGTCCCTATGGGATGAAGCCACAGGAACTGTTTTCACCCAAAATATGAAATACTGGTCCAACCAGCTTAGCAGCCCACCTCCACCTGTCGCTCCTGCACAGATGGCTGTGTGACCTCAGCTTTCTGAGAACCTCAGAGGGTGCAGAATTGTTCTGGCCTCTGAGAACTCATCAGCATTTTGATACAACAAAGAGAAGTGGTCCCAGCTGTCTGAGAAAGTAGCATTGACCTGTAGGAGGCAACTTTCATTAAAGGTAAAAATGAGATAATTTCACAGAGTTCTATAAATAACAGAGGACTTTCCTTCAATGTGACTAAGGGCTACCAGGACAAGAGAGGACAACTATAGTGGATATCTGGAAAGGTTATGTTCATGAACCTATGTCGTGTGTTCTCTGGACATGCCCAGAAATAACTGGAGTTGGCCATGTTCAGAGACAACCAGATATACAAGAAAACATGATACCATGAGTGAAGCCAAGAGACAAAAGAAAAACAAAGATTTTAGATGTATGAATTACTAGACACAGACTAAAATAACTGGCTACTACATTCAAAGAAATAACCAAAAGCTGGAAAACTTTTCCAAGGAACTAGAAACTATTAAAAGGGTCACAATTGATATTAAAAACAAAACAAAACAAAAAAAGAATTCAGGGGCACCTGGGCAGCTCAGTAAGTTAAATGGCTGCCTTCGGCTCAAGTTGGGATCTCAGGGCTTGGGATCGAGTCCCACATCAGGCTCCCTGATCAGTGGGGAGTCTGCTTCTCCCTCTCCCTCTCCCTCTACCTGCCTCTCTGCTTACTTGTACTCTGTACCTCTGTCAAATAAATAAATAACTTTTTTTTTAAAAAGAACTCAGAAAAGTGTCTAGATGTGAAAAATACACTAGTTAAAATTAAGGAACCAGGGCGCCTGGGTGGCTCAGTGGGTTAAGCCACTGCCTTCGGCTCAGGTCATGATCCCAGGGTCCTGGGATCGAGGCCCACATCGGGCTCTCTGCTCAGCAGGGAGCCTGCTTCCTCCTCTCTCTCTGCCTGCCTCTCTGCCTGCTTGTGATCTCTCTCTGTCAAATAAATAAATAAAATCTTTTAAAAAAAAAATTAAGGAACCAGTGGGTAGTTTAACCACACGTTAGACATAGCTGAAGAGAGAATTTGTATCCTAAAACTAAAGCAGAAAAACTATCAAGGTTATATATGGGGAGCCAAAAAGATTACAAAGATAGAAGAGAGGATGATAGGGTATATAGTGAGTAAACCTAATATACATTTAATTAAAGTATCAGGAGTAAATAGAGAGAAATGTTTGAATATATAAAGAAATGTTTGAATATATAAAATGATAGTTATCCAAAACTGATGAGAGACACTCAAGAATCCATAGTCAAGAAAACCAATGAATCCTAAACAAGCAGGACAATGAAAAAGAAATCCTCATTTTCAGAAAAGAGGAAGAAAGAAAGAGAGAGAGAGAAAGAAAGAAAAAATATAAAATAAAAGAGAAATAGAGAGGGGGGAGGCTGGGAAAGAAATATATGCCTTAGTGATCCAAAGGGACACCTGTATCCCAATGTTTATAGCAGCAATGTCCACAACAGCAAAACTACGGGAAGAGCCCAGCTGTCCATAGGCAGATGAATGGATAAAGAGAATGTGGTATATATACATAATGGAATATTACTCAGCCATCAAAAAGAAGGAAATCCTGCCATTTACAATGACATGGATGGAACTAGAGGGTATTAGGCTAAGCAAAATAAGTCAACCAGAGAAAGACAAATACCATATGATTTCACTTATATGTGGAATTTAAGAAACAAAACAGAGGATTATAGGGGAGGGGAGGGAAAAATAAAACAAGATGAAATCAGAGAGGGAGACAAACCATAAGAAACTCTTAACTCTAGGAAACAAACTAAGGGTTGCTAGAGGGGAGGTGCGTGCAAGATGGGGTGACTAGGTGCTGGGCATTAAGGAGGACACATGATGTAATGAGCACAGGGTGTTACATGCAACTGATGAATCACTGACCTCTACCTCTAAAACTAATAATACATAATGGTAATTAATTAAATTTGAATAAGATAAAATTTTAAAAAGAGAGAAAGAGATTGCCTTTAAAGGAGCCATAGATACAATCGACTGAATTCTCTAAAGTCACAGTGGAGGCCAGACCATAGTGTGACGACGACCAATTTGCCAAAAGAGAAACCTAGATCCTCTACTCATGGAAAATATCCTTCCAAAACAATGGTGAAATACAGATATTTGGGGACATGAAAGGAAACTAACAAAAAGCAAGAGCATTCGCCACCAGCAGACCAGTATCAAGAAGCAAAAGAAAAATAACCCCAGATGGAAGAAGTGCAAGAAGGAAACGAGAATTGAAAAAGGATGAATATCTTCCTGTGGAAAAGTCACTGGGTTTCCATAGCGTCAGAAGCGTGCTTGGAGCCACCTAAGCTCAGACCCCCTTGTGCATGAGCAATTGATTTGCAGGAACCCTGGGCAGACCTCAAAGAGATGATGCAAGCAGCCGTCCTCCAGGGCCCCCGGAGCTGAGCCAGCAAGCTCTACATGGTGACTGATCAGGACAGCCGGGCCACTTCTAGTAAGGTCCACAGAAAGAAAACTTCCCAGATAGGAACCAAAAAAGAAAGGTCACGAGGACATTTGCCATTGAAGCCCTGGTGTGTGACAAAGACGGATGCTCTCATGACAGCCCCCAGGGTGCCCCAGGGTGGAAAACCTTGGGGATCTGTTGACTCAACATTGGTAATTATCACCTAATCTCCCAGTAATCAATGAAGAAAACTCCTCCCAAAGGGGGGAGAAAAAGTCTGTAAATTCATGCAAGTCAGATGCGCAGCCGGGTGGCGACAGCCCACGTGGGATGGGGCTGTGAAGTGCATTTTGGAGGGAAAGGTAGATCAGCTACAGTTGGATAGAAAGTCGTGGGAAGAGGATCAAGGGTCAAGGAATACTCAAAAACGTCTGACTTGAGACATTTGAGGTGACTTTTCCTGAGATGAAAAATACAAAGGAAAGAGCATTCTTTGAATTTTTTGGACAAGAGTGGGAGAATGCAGATTCAAGATTTCCATTTTAGACTTTTAAATCAGTGAGGCCTGGGAGACCTCGAAGTGCAGATACAACCAGAGCCCAGAAATGAGGTTGAGGTTGTAGACACGATCACAGGGAGTACTGGCACAGGAGGGATGGTATTTAAAGGCACCGTTATGGATGAGATCATCTAACAAACATGTGTAGAATTTTTAAATATAGCTAATTAAAAAGGGGAAAATAAAATCATCCGTAATTCATCAACAGAGAACCTCACTTAAAATTGGAATTTTGATCATCCATAGGTCTAGATCTAGATATGTATCAGATGGCAGGACAACATTACTGAAAGGAGAAACATTGGCTTACCCACCATTTCCTTGTACCTTTGGCCGTCTCTTCCTCCCTTCAAACTTTAGAGGTAGCATTCAGGGCCCATTTCTCAGGGAAGGGATGCAATAAAGGCAAATCTTATGGTTTGGGGGTGCCTAGGTGGCTCAGTTGGTTAAGCAATCAGCTCTTGATTTCAGCTTGGATTGTGATCTCAGGGTCGTAACATCCAGCCTCTCATGGGGCTCTGAGCTCAGTAGGGAGTCTCCTTACCCCTCTCCCTCTGCCCCTCCCCCAGCTCATGCTTGCACTCTCTATCTCTCTCAAATAAATAAATAAATCTTTCAAAAAAAGAAAGAAAATCTTCTGGTTTTGAGTTTCTAAGAGACACGGAAAGGGCCAATCCCTAGATAAAAGATTTGAAAGAACACCCAGTGAACAAGTGTGCCCACCTAGGTAAATCCCACTGGAATGGGAAAAGGGACAAAGAGAACAAACATCTAAGACACTTTGTCTTAGATGTTTGTGGGTCCCATGAGAAGGGCCCTACCCCCCATCCCAGGACAAATGTCCTTGTGGAATCTGCTAGCAGGGAAGTCCTGGGCCTCCCAGGCTCAGAGGAGGAAAAACTGCCAGAGGAAGGGTCGTCGGCCCCCACTACAGGGCAGAAGCAGTAACAGGATCCTGCATACCTACATGGGTTTGGGAAACAGAGCGATGGACTGCACGGAGCTTCCAGCAGGGGAGAGACTCCTGGCCACCCGTGTGGACCAGCGACCATGGACATGTTCATGGACACCAGCAAGAAAGTGACAGACCTCCACCCATACCTTGGCACATCAAAGTCCCCAAAACATATATAACCCCAGGGAAAACATGGGAACCTTTAAATGACACGGAAAGACGGGGGCTCAAAGTCGGAGTGAAATTCAGCTAAAGAAGAATGGCGTGGCTTACACTTGTTGCGACATAAAAATAAACAGCTGGAGGTGAGCTTTGTGAAGGGCTTGGGGGTCCTGCCAGAGCAGGTAGGGGCAGGAGTGGAAGAGACACCACCACCACTGGGGTGGCGGGGCTTGAGAATCAGGGAAGGTGGTGGGAGAGGGCGAAGGCAGAGGGAGACGCCATGCCCACTCCAACTCCTGGTACTCAAATGGTAATATCGGAGAGAACACACTGTGCCTGCCTCGCTCAATATTAGGCGCCTAAGAAACATTTATGAAATGACTAAATGGTAGAACATACATAGTATGTGCCTTACAACACACAGTCTGTTAAAGCAACGTAATGTTACTGGAGAACAAAAGGGAAGAAGAATTTTTAAATTCCAATTCTCAGTCCCACCATCCCAGGAAATCAAAGCACTGAATTTTTCCGTGTTCCCTCCTGTCGTTCTGGATAAAGGGGGAAGCAAAATATACAGCCATATTTGTTTTTCTGAAAAGGTTTTCCTTCTTTCCCATCAGCCTTCTAAGGCTAGGTGACTCAAGCCGGGGTCCCCACTGTTGCCAGAGGAGGGCTGGGTCTGGTTCACTCCATCGGTGCCCAGGGAAGGGGGACCAGAGCCTCGTGCCTACCTGCGGGCCTCAGGGCAGAGGCAGCCTGCGGCAGAAGGACCCATTCTGGTCCCATGCTAACACCACTAGCCCGCCATCCTCAGTCCAGGTTTCTGTCCACCCCCCCACCCCCGCACGGATGACCTTCGAGATGCCTGCCAGCTTCTGCGTCCGATGATTCTGAGCTGCTTTGATTGAAGTGCTGATTGTCACAGGGGACTGGTTCCAAACGCATGTGTCAGCAAAGAAGCTGACGTGTAAAGAAGTCCTCTCTCTACCCCAGGACAGGAAGCCTGGCCAACGGGCCAGCCTTAGCTTACAGTCCACACCCCCTGGACCTTCCACAAAAAAGAAGAGAAAGTGCTGGTGGGAGATCAGAGGACAAGAAGTAGGGAGAAGCCAGTGCCTTTTCTTCCCTGTGCCCAGCCCCGGTGCTTCCACCAGTGGCCGGGCTCTTCCATGGCTCCAGCTTCCACAGGTCAGGCCTCTGGTGGCTGTGGCTTCTGCCAGTGACCTCAACCCTTGGGTCCAGCAGCTCTACCCCCTCCTTTTGTCCCGGCAGCCAAGGGATGGTCATAGTGTCTGCTGTTGCTAAACTCAGAATTGTGTGATGGTCCCTACTTGGCTTCTCAGTTTCCCTGCCAATCCCCGGCATGATATTCCACTGTTTTGTTTGTTTTTTTAAGATTTTTATTTATTTATTTGATAGAGAGAGAAAGATCACAAGTAGGCAGGGGGGGGGGAAGCAGGCACCCCGCTGAGCAGAGAGCCCGATGTGGGGCTCGATCCCGGGACCCTACAATCATGACCTGAGCCAAAGGCAGAGGCCCAACCCCCTGAGCCACCCAGGCTCCACTTCCGTTGGTTTAAAATCCTTCAAGAGCCTTCTATTTTCCCAAAAGGACCTTGGCAGTTCACAGGACTGTGTGCTAGAGAAGCCCAGACACAGCCTTAAGTCCCCTTAAGTCCCCCTTAAGTCCCCTCTGGCCAGGTGACTCTGTGCCAGTGGGAGGCCTTATGTAGGGTGACAATTTCATCCTAATTTGCCCAGAACATTACCAGTTCTAGAACTGGAAATGCGGGCTCCAGGGTGGCTCAGTTGTCGAAGCATCTGCCTTCGGCGCCAGTCATGATTCTGGAATCCCAGGATCGAGCCCCACATTAGGCTCCCTGCTCAGCAAGGAGTCTGCTTCTCCCTCTCCCTCTGACCCTCCCCACCCCTGATCATGCTCTCTTTTGCTCACTCTCTCTCTCAAATAAACAGATAAAATCTTGGGGCGCCTGGGTGGCTCAGTGGGTTGGAGCCTCTGCCTTCGGCTCAGGTCATGATCCCAGGGTCCTGGGATCGAGCCCTGCATCAGGGTCTCTGCTCAGCAGGGAGCCTGCTTCCTCCCCCTGCCTGCCTCTCTACCTACTTGTGATCTCTGTCTGTCAAATAAATAAATAAAATCTTTAAAAAAAAAAAAAACAGATAAAATTTTAAAATAACATCAACAACAACTAGAAATCCCCAGTCCAGGAGACCCCCCCAGTCCCAAGCAAACTGTGACATCTGGTCACCAGCCACCTCAACAAGGTGGCTCTGGGAAAAGGAAAAGAAATGGTCTTCAGAAGGAATAAACCCATGAGAAAGGGTCAGAAGCCAGCAAGTTCCTGGTTCTTGGTGTCGTGAACAGAGCCCCAGGTGCAGGCTGGCCCCCTGCGCTATGTGACTGAGCAGTCGCTTGAGCTCCCTGGGCCCCGTTCCTATAGAGCACGAAGTACTCTTAGGCTCCTGTGCAGTGACCCCCCACCCCCACCCCTGCGTTACCAGGTGAGTCAGAAGAGGGAAGTCTCAGAAAGCACCTGGAAAGGCAAGGAGAGGCAGAGTGAGCCCCTTGCCTCCTCTTACCCTCCTGTGGTGACCCAAAGAGTATCTGTCGGCTCAAGCAATTCCAGGTAACGAATTCTCAAGTAGCGAATGCATCGTCCTTCTTCCATACGAAGCAGAAGCCCCACGGCCACTCCTTAGCTCCCGGCTGGACTTTGAGGACCAGCAGCTTTCCTTGCAAGAGCCCTCCTTGAGGCCGTGCCCCTCTCCTGGCTTCTCCTCCTGCAGCACACCTAACCCCCTGCACACAGGCTCTCTCCCCCCAGAGGCCAGAGGGGGGGTGATGATTCCAGGCTGCACACACTGGCCCCAGCCCCCTGCCCCGGGGATGCTGAGGAGTAATCTCATTCTCCAGGATAATAAAACTTTCCGGGGAAAAGGGATGGAGTAAAAGTCAGTCACCCACTGAGTATGTCACCTTGCCACGTTCATAAAGCAAAAGATGTCTTCTCTCCCCATGTAACATCACAACTACCTGATGGTCACCCAGCTCCATCCAGCAGAAGGAAGATGATGTTTGCGGCTGGTACTGGGGCTTGGGCCCCCGATGCATGACGACTCTCGATGGGAGAGAGCCACATCCTGGCGTGATGGGGTAACCAGGCGCTATCCGGTCTCTAAGCAATAAAATAATAAGCTTCCCCCTTGGGAGACACAGAGCCATGTCCTGCTCCAAGGGAAGTCATAAAGCCCGGTCTCCCCTGGCTATGAGCATCTGGGTCCCTTTCTAGAAGCACCTTCTGCCTTCCTCTGAGCCTGCTTCTGGAGTCATCTGGGGTCCAAGACCACTGGTCCCTACAGCCACCTCAGCCTCCCGGAGCGTGCCCCAGCCCACATCAATCCAGGCTCCATCGTTTTTCGTCGGGTCCAACTGGGGTAGACCCCTGCCAGTAGGAGGTGAGCTCCTCCCTTTTCCAGACTCAGTGACATTTATCGGCTTCCACTCTGGGTACTTCCACAAATGTTACGTTTTTCAAATTTTGTGTCCTTTAGAAGAGAGGGATTATTGTCTTCACTTAGCAGACGAATATTGCGGGCTGAATAATGGCCCCCAAAGATGTCCATGCCCTAACCCCTAGGACATGTGAATGCTACTTTACATGGCAAAACGGACTTTGCTGACGCGATCAGAGATCTTGAAATGAATCCTTAATCTAAAGTATCCCGATGGGCTCTAAATGCAATCACAAATGTTCCTACAAGAGGGAGGCAGAGGGAAGGAAGGCATTGTGATCCGTGAAGCGAGATGGTATGTGGCTGGCCCTGCAGACAGAGGAAGGGGCCACGAACCAAGCAATAGAAGGAACGCAGCACTCGTTGCTGCAAAGACCAAAGAAACGAACTCACCCTACAGGCCTCCGACGGGATCGTGCCCTTGCCAACATGTGATTCCTGCCCAGCGAAGGTGATTTCGGACTTCTGACCTCTAGAATTAGAAGAAATGTGCATTGTGGTGATATATTCCAGGGGCAACAGGAAACAAAATAAGCAAACAGAGAGGTTTTCTCTGACTTGTTTCAAGCCACTCAGCAGGTAAGTGGGGCTGGAATTCACACTCCAGGCTGCTCTAAACCTCACAATGTTTCTGCTACACGATGCTGCTTCTGAGATGGCCACAGTTCCGGATATAATCATTCCCCATTTAAAATTAGTAGGAGGGGGGCGCCTGGGTGGCTCAGTTAAAGCCTCTGCCTTCGGCTCAGGTCATGATCTCAGGGTCCTGGGATCAAGCCCTACATTGGGCTCTCTGCTCAGCAAGGAGCCTGCTTCCCTTCCTCTCTCTCTGCCTGCCTCTCTGCCTACTTGGGATCTCTGTCTGTCAAATAAGTAAATAAAAATATTAAAAAATAAATAAATAAAATTAGTAGGAGGACTGGGTGTTATACGCAACAATGAATCGTGGAACACTGCATCAAAAACTAACGATGTCCTATATACTGGCTGATTGAACTTGAATTAAAAAAATAAAAACACTTTGATCTTCATGAAAAATAAAATAAAATTAGTAGAAGGAGAGAGAAGTGTGAGAAAGAGACATATCCTTGAATTGTATTCATTCTTCAAACGATCCATTGGAAAATAGAGAAGAATCAAATAAAAATTAGACGAAAGTCATTTTTTAAAAGGTTTTATTTATTTATCTGAGAGAGAGTATGAGTGGGGAGGGGGCGGGGGGGAAAAGCAGACTCCCCGATGAGCGAGGAACCTGACACAGGGCTCCATCCCAGGATCCTGAGATGGTGACCTGAGCCAAAGTCAAATGCTTAAACGACTGAGCCACAGGTCATTCTTAAAGACCTCATGAAACTCAATTTGGTGCTTTGTTTTCTCTGGTCCCACTGCAGTCTTCATATCACAGTATACTGTGCTGGTCCTCCTCGAGCCCACCTGCTCCCCTAACACGTGGACTCACAGAAAGGTGTGAAAGAAAACAAGTGTACTGTTCCCTGGGAGTCCTTGGGAGCCAAGTAACAGAATGTGAATGGAGAAGATGTAATTCGGGCCTTTACAAGTCAGGACTCCAGTCTTGAGTTTCAGAGGATGCCTTTTCTTTTTCTTTTTTTAAGATTTTACTTATTTATTGAAGAGAGAGAGAGAGAGAGCACGCATGAGGAGGGGGAGGGAGAGAAGGAGAAACAGACTTCCTGCAGAGCAGGGAGCCCAATGCAGGGCTCGATTCCAGGACCCGGGATCAGGATCTGAGCTGGAGGCAGACGCTTAACCGACTGAGCCAGCCAGGCACCCTGGTGGCTGTCTTCTCTAAAGGAGACCTGAAGGCCAGCACATCACTCAGAGATATTGTTCTGCAGCGGCTAGGCCCATGCCTGAGACCTGTTCTCCTGGCATGGGTTGAATTTTCCCCTTTATTTTTAACTCCTCCAAAAACCCTAGAAAGGTAGACTAGGAAGGTGTCTTATTGAACTTAACAAAGAACTTGAGGCTCAGAGAGGTTAAGGAAAGTCTCAGGTGCCACTGGTTACAAAATCTGATGGGCCATTATCACTTGAAGGCATGAGGGAAAGCTTTTCTTACTTTCTTAAAGCTCTTGATGGAAGAACAACCAGTATGTGTGCCTTTATCATCTTCTCGGAAAACAATTTATCATGAAAGTGTGTGACTATGCAGTATTTTTTTTTTTACATATGTAAAATCCACTAAACCCTATGGTCTAAAGAGCTGCTTTGACCTTAGCTAGCGTTAACAAGCTATGTGTTGACATATATATACACATCTGGTTAGATGCATACTGCTTGGAAATGATGCCATCATGTTTTTGGAGGGGTCGCAGCACATTCCATACCTTGGGTTAAAAAGAGAAAAATGAAAACAGAGTCCCTAGCCAGAAGACGACAGCATATCAAAGCTTAACATCAGGGACCTTTCTGGTTTTGGCACCCTCACCTTAGGCAAAGTTCCCATGCCACAAACACTGGGAAATGTAAGTTGGGAAGGTCCCTCTAGTTGATTAAAACTCCCTCATTCTTTTCCAAGGCTCCCCCCACCCCAAACTCTGAAGTCCCCTTATCAGCTCTCAGAACGACAACAGAAGGAAGCAAGCATTTTCTAAGCCCTTAATTCTATTCCTACCTAACCTTCCTCACTGTGTCAGGCTTCCTGTTTCTTTAACTCAATCTTTACCCCTAGTTGAAAAGCCACCAACACCTCCACTGATGCCAGAAATTCTCTGGGGCTGGGACTCACCTGGCGTGGTGTAATTGGGGGTTCAGGCAGGAGGGCCATCTGAAGCCCACCTTGGGGTACCAGTAAGAAATCAGAGTAAAAGGTTATTCATGGCACAGGTGGCCATGCTCCACCCAGGCAGGGTCCTGCCGATGCTGCTGCATGGTTCGGCTCACCAAGCCTTGAGGACAAGATGTTCTTGTGAAATCTTGCTCGGGGCTTGCATCTTTCACTCGGCAAGTCCTCACACACGCCAACTGCATGCCCAACAGGCAAGAAGGTAGGAGTTTAAATAGCACAGCTGAGGAAATCTGGAGCCATGCATACAAACTCAAATTCCCTGAACCATGGGGCTTTGCCGAGGGAAACACATTTCTGCCATCCCTGACCTCTTCTGGCAGAGAGATCTCAACCCCACAGAAGCAGTGCGAGTCCCTACAGGCAAGAGAAATCACCAGTTACTTCAGCGTCCCCTGGTCTCTTTTCGTAGGCGACAGTTGGATGACATTAAACATCACTTTCTACAACTTCTTCTACATCCTTGCCTCTCTGTTTCAAGTTGTTCCCTTGGGAAACACTGATCAAATTTTGAAGAGCTCAAAGTACACACCACCTTAAACCTAGCTAAAATGCTGAGATTCCCAAGTTTGCTTTGAGGAATCCACCGGACTGATGGTAACTTGTTTAAAATTCAGCAGCTATTCCATTTGGTTAAATTCAACAAATGGGTCGCTGAGAGGCTCTGCAGAGTGTTACTGGTTGTCTCTGACCTCATGGAGCTCCCCGTCTAGCTGGGAAGGCATCACATGTGTGTCGAGCTTCACAGAGCGCACTATAAATAGCAAAGGGATTAAAGCTAATCTAAAGGGCCAGATGCTGGTGCAGTGGCTGCCACTTCAGCAAACCCAAGCCAGAAAGAGAACCAAACAAAATGCAGGAAATGTGCGTGAAAAAAAATAAATAATAGCATGGTGGCCACACACAATGGTGACCAAGTTTTTTTTCCAAGTTCCAGGGAAGCATCCATTCATTTTTATTTTGTGAGATTGAAGCAGTAATAGCTGGGTGTACAAAGAATTTCCTGTAGATTAATATGAAGCTGGAAGGAGTTGATAGACTGCAGGCAGCGATTTGGGCTATTAATCCAGCCAGTCATTCATTAACCCTCAGGAAGTTTTCTGTGCCAAAGTCATTATTATTATTATAAACTAAACCCCAAGCCCCAAATGGGTGTATGGCTACTTTTCTCTCCAGGATGCTCAGGGTCTGAGTCAGCCAGGGAGCCTGAATCATTTCCTAAACTCCCCTCTGGTTCACGAGGAGTTGGCTTCGTACAAAGCCTTGCTGCTGCGGGAATCCAGCAAAGAGTCCTTTCGAGAGGTAACTACCACTGTTGTATTTTTTTATGAGGTCCTGAGTGGCCGCTGAGGGGGAGGTTTTTGGTTGTCCCCCCAATTTCTGTCCTTCTACCTGGCTCTAGTGTAACATTTCAGCTGCCAACATGGCGCCTTGCCTAAGACTACATTTCCCAGCTCCCTCTGCAGTAGAGGTGATCATGTGACTAGGTAACAGAAGAAGTGATGGGGGTGTGGTTTGCATCATCTCATTTAATTCTCTTATGCCCTATGTGGTCGACATCCATCCTGCCCCATTTTAAACATGAGGAAACCAAGGACGCAAATATATCAAGAAATTTGCCCCAAATTTTCAAAGGCCACTAAGCAGTAGAGTCAGGATTCAAGGCTAGGCAGTATACCTCGACCTCTTCCCCGTGCTGCCCCTAACCAGTGAGATGGCAGGTTCACATCAACATTCCCTCTGAGGTCCAGATATACATGTATCCCAGGTTAAACAAGTCCAGAAAACAGTAGAACATTGGCTCCGTGAGCATGGAACCCACACACGGCTTGTTTTCCTAAAGGCACCATTGATTGGTCACACTCAAAAGCTCTTCCTGGTGGTTCCGCGGCTCCACTGACTGAATTCCTGTTGTGTTCCAGGCATTGAGTTTGATACTGGGGACGTAAAAATGGATAATATGATCCGGGTTTCAAGGAAATCATCCTTCAGTGGAAAAGAAAAAGACTCTAATGGGTTATTTCAGGGCAACGAATGTGGCAAATTCCAGGGCCTCTCAAGGGGTAAAGAATTTGAGGGGAAGGAAAATAAAAGAACATCTTCTGAAACTCTGTGCTATTTCCTAATACGTGCTATCTGATTCTTACCCTGAAACGAAAGGGTATAATTTTATGCCCATTTTACAGGTGAGAAAAGTGAGGCCAACAGAATCTGTGTCCCCCAAATTGGAACACTCTGCAGCAGAGGTGGGATTTAAATCTAGGTTTGCCTGACTCCAGAGCCCACAGGTTGTTTTGTCTGTCTACGTTTCTTGCTTTATCTTGTTTTGCTTTTAATTGAGGTTTTTGGTATTTGGTATTGGTATGTATTATGAAAGGATCACCACAGCAAGTTTAGTTAACATTGATCATCGCCTGTAGTCATAAATTCTTTTTCCTTGCAATGAGACCTTTTAAGATCCCTTCTCTTAGCAACGTTCAAATATATGTTATAGTATTATTAAGTATAGTGCCCATGTTATACATGAATTATTTTACAACTGGAAGTTTGTCCCTTTTGACGCCCTTCCCCAATCTCAACCTCCCCTCATCTCTTGCTTCTGACAACCACCAGCCCCTTCTCTGCATCTATGAGCTTGTGTATGTTGGGGGGGGTGGTTTTTTGTGTCTCCTTGTATTTCTTTTTAGATCCCACAAATCAGTGAGATCTTATAATATTTGTTTTTCTCTGCCTGACTTATTTCCCTTAAGGTAATACCCTCAAGGTCCCATCCATATTGTCACAAATGGCAAGACTTCTTTTTTATGGCTGAGTAACATTCCCTTGCCTATCTACACCATGTTTCTTTACCCATTCGTCTGTCAGGAGACACACTGTTTCTGTACCTTGATGATTGTAAATAATGCAGCAGTGAACATGCGGGTACATATATCTTTTTAAATTAGTGTTTTCATTTCTTCAGATAACAGCCCAGAAGTGGAATTGCGGGATCATCTGGTAGTTGAATTTGTAATTTTCTGAGGAGCCCCCACACTGCTTCCCATAGTGACGGCACCGATTTATATTCCCGCCCACAGCACACAAGGGTTCCCTTTTCTCCACATCCTCACCAAGTCCTGTTATTTCTTGTCTTTTTGATAAATAGCCATGCTGACAGGTGTGAGGTGATATCTCACTGTGGTTTTGATTTGCATTTCCCTGATGATGAGTGACGTTTGACACCTTTCATGTACCCCTTGGCCATCTGTATGGCTTCTATAGAGAAGTGTCTCTTGAGATCCTCTGGCCATTTTTCCTTTCTTTCTCTCCCTCCCTGTCCCCCACCATCTCCCCTCACCCACCAGCTTTATTCAGATACAACGGACATCTAACACTGTGTTCGTTTCAATTATGCAATGTGTTATCTGATACACTAAATATATCCTAAAATGATTGCCACCATAGTTTTAACTAACACCTGCTTCCCAGCACATAACCTCTGGCCATTTTTTAATCAGATTGTTTTTTGCAATTGAGTTGGATGAGTTCTTTGTGTATTTTGGATATTAGCCCCTTATCAGATACATAACTTGCAAATATGTTCTCCCATTCAGTCAGCTGTCTTCTCATTTTGTTGATGGCTTCCTTCAAAGCTGTGTAGAATCTTTGTGGTTTGAGGTTAGAGCCCGTGTTTCACCAAATGCTCCCAGAATAAGAAACAATGTTGGTCCACAGATTGGGGAAATTTTCTTCTCTTCTCCAGTCTTCTGACTGGAACACAAAACGCCCAGAATATGGAAACAGCTAGGAGAAAGGGCTTTATAAAACATTCTTTATAAAATGGTGCTTTGTATCAGTCTCAGAGAGAAAATGTCTCTTGTTAGCCTGAGGAAAAAAGCCAAGATTATGGGCGATTGTTTTTTGCCCTCCCTGTTCCTCTGAGGAGCTGCTTCTCCCCAAGCCGATGTGGTTCCAGGGGGCTGAGTCGCAGTGCCTGGCCCTCCGAGGAGGAAGTGACAATGGCACAGGCCTTGGCTGATCACAGTACCTCGTCACCCCTGTCAACCTGGAAGGCTGAGGGGCATAGGACCAAGCAGGGCCACCGAGCTCACCCACGGGTCGGACACGATGCTGCTAGGAGGAAGAGAAGATCCCTCTGCCAGTCTGGGCATCATGCCATGGAGGCCTGGGGCTGAGGCAGCGCGTTCCTCTGGCAGGAGGACAGGAGTCTGCAGCTTGAGCTGGAACGAAGAATGCCCGGGGGAGCCAACCTGTGGTAACAGAGGAGGGGGGAGAGACTCCCGGCTGCTCAGTCCTGAGCCCACTCCCTGACTTTTCTAATGAGAGAAGCAAAAAAATAAAAAATAAAAAATAAATCTCCTATGTCCTAAGATGTGCTGGGTCCGGTTACTTTAACTTGCCAACAAAAGCCTTCTTTTTTTTCCCCCAAGATTTTATTTATTTATTTGAGAGAGAGCAAGAGTGAGAGAAATCGCAGAGGGATGGGGAGAAGCAGGCTCCCTGCTGAGCAGGGAGCCCCACGCGGGGCTCAATGGCAGGACCCCAGGATCATGACCTGAACTGATGGCAGATGCTTAACCTACTGAGCCACCCACGTGCCCCCCAAAAGTGTTCTAATACAGCAGGGAAGGTGGGACTGGGTGCCAAAAGCAAGCTCACAATAGAATTCAAATATTTATTTTATTTATTTCTTACTTCATATGTTATAGTCTTACATTATATATTTATTATTACTTGTATTTATTTTAACCCTATGTATAAAATGTATGTTGAAAATATTATTATATTATATATTATACTTTTATGTTATACTTATTTCTTATATTCCTAATTGTCATATGTAGAGTTCTATAAGTTCTGAAATTTTCAGGCATGTGAACACTCACACACCCATGCCAATTTTTTTTTTTAAAGACTTTATTTATTGATTGATTGATTTATTTGTCAGGGAGAGAGAGAGAGCGTGCACACAAGCAGTGGGGGGGGCAGACAGAGGAAGAAGTAAGCTCCCCAATGAGCAGGGATCCCCATGCGGGACAAGATCTCAGGACCCTGGAATCATGGTCTGAGCTGAAGGCAGACGCTTAACTGCCTGAGCCACCCAGGCATCCCGGAACCCATGCCACTTTTAAATGAAACCTCAAAAACAAATGTCAAGGTGAAATATTTGGAGCCGTCATCTTTTTATCTGGCTCCTATGGACTCAGTCTTTCCTATATTTCCAAGATCTGCCCCCCCCCCCCCCTTTTTAGCATGTCCCCTCTGGAGAATGCGAACAATAACTTCTGACTTAATCTGCCAGCCCCAGCCCCCTGAGATGTCAGCTGTGTATACTTAAGAGTTTTAAATTTGTGTTTCCAGCTGAATTGCCATTTTTGTCTAACAAAACTTGTCTTGTGATTAAAGACTTTTGTTTAATGAAGTAGTATTTACATAGAACGTATTCATTTCAGGCATACAACGTGATGATTCAACAGTTATACACATTATACATTGGGCACCATGATAAATGTAGTTACTGTCTGTCACCGATCGGATTACTGCAGCATTAGCGACTCTATTACCTACATTGTCTGGTGAACTGCTTTTAAGTTCCTCTTCCTTCACAGAAAAGGTGTGACTGGAAAGGGATGTCCTCAGCACGTTATAGCTCTCTAGCATCTGTGACCAGAGGTGGGACTATATTTCCGTCTCTATATCCTGGGACCTGGCTTGCTGCCGGCACAGATTTGGGGGACACCGACCTGGGATAACATCAGGGCTTTGCAACACTTACTTCCTGGGCTCTGAAAGTCCTTCTCAGTGGGCACCGCCTCCCATTCCTCAGAGAGGCTGGAAACAGGCAGCTGCACTCGCAGAGGTGACACCAGGGATCCCCCACAGTAAGAAATAAATGTCTGTTCATATCTTTTGCCCATTTTTTGACATGATTGTCTGTTTTGTGTGTGTTGAGTTTGATAATTTCTTTATAGATCCTGGATATCAGCCTTTTGTCTGTACTGTCATTTGCGAATATCTTCTCCCATTCCGTGGGTTGCCTCTTTGTTTTCTTGACTGTTTCCTTTGCTGTGCAGAAGATTTCGATCTTGATGAAGTCCCAAAAATTCATTTTCGCGTTTGCTTCCTTTGCCTTTGGAGAGACACCTTGAAAGAAGTTGCCGTGGCTGATATCGAAGAGATTACTGCCTATGTTCTCCTCTAGGATTCTGATGGATTCCTGTCTCACGTTGAGGTCTTTTATCCATTTTGAGTTTATCTTTGTGTACGGTGTAAGAGAATGGTCGAGTTTCATTCTTCTACACATAGCTGTCCAATTTCCCAGCACCATTTGTTGAAGAGACTGTCTTTTTTCCATTACATATCTTTTCCTGTTTTGTCAAAGATTATTTGACCATAGAGTTGAGGGTCCATATCTGGGCTCTCTACTCTGTTCCACTGGTCTATGTATCTGTTTTTATGCCAGTACCATGCTGTCTTGGTGACCACAGCTTTGTAGTAAAGCTTGAAATCAGGAAATGTGATGCTCCCAGTTTTATTTTTCTTTTTCAACATTTCCTTAGCAATTCAGGGTCTCTTCTGATTCCATACAAATTTTAGGATTGTTTGCTCCAGCTCTTTGAAAAATGATGGTGGAATTTTGATTGGAATGGCATTGAAAGTATAGATTGCTCTAGGCAGTATAGACATTTTAACAATGTTTATTTTTCCAATGTGTCTTCTTCGATTTCTTTCATGAGTGTTCTATAGTTTCTTGAATACAGGTCCTTTACCTCTTTGGTTAGGTTTATTCCCAGGTATTTTATGGTTCTTGGTGCTATAATAAATGGAATCGATTCTCTAATTTTCCTTTCCGTATTTTCATTGTTAGTGTATAAGAAAGAAACTGATTTCTGTATATTGATTTTGTATCCTGCCATATTAATGAATTGTTGTAAGAGTTCTAGTGGTTTGGCAGTGAAGTCTTTTGGGTTTTCCTTATAAAGTATCATGTCATCTGCGAAGAGAGAGAGTTTGACTTCTTCATTACCAATTCGAATACCTTTATTTCTCTTTGTTGTCTGATTGCTGTTGCTAGGACTTCTAATACTATGTTGAACAAGAGTGAACAGACACTTCTCCCAATGAAGACATACAAATGGCTATCAGACACATGAAAAAATGTTCATCATCACTAGCCATCAGGGAGATTCAAATCAAAACCACATTGAGATACCACCTTATACCAGTTAGAATGGCCAAAATTAACAAGACAGTAAACAACATATGTTGGAAAGGATGTGGATAAAGGGGAACCCTCTTACACTGTTGGT
The DNA here is from genome assembly GCF_022355385.1 of Mustela nigripes. Lineage (NCBI taxonomy): Eukaryota > Metazoa > Chordata > Mammalia > Carnivora > Mustelidae > Mustela > Mustela nigripes. The sequence goes on along the minus strand of NC_081558.1, from coordinate 208,551,267 downwards.
GGAAATGCAAGTTGGTGCAGCCACTTTGGGAAACAGTGTGGCGATTCCTTAAGAAATTAAAAATAGAGCTTCCCTATGACCCTGCCATTGCACTACTGGGTATTTACCCCAAAGATACAGAGGTAGTGAAAAGAAGGGCCATCTGTACCCCGATGTTCATAGCAGCAATGGCCAGGGTCGCCAAACTGTGGAAAGAACAGAGATGCCCTTCAACGGACGAATAGATAAGGAAGATGTGGTCCATATACACTATGGAGTACTATGCCTCCATCAGAAAGGATGAATACCCTACTTTTGTAGCAACATGGACAGGACTGGAAGAGATTATGCTGAGTGAAATAAGTCAAGCAGAGAGAGTCAATTGTCATATGGTTTCACTAATTTGTGGAGCATAAGAAATAACACGGAGGACATGGGGAGATTGAGAGGAAAAGGGAGTTGGGGGAAATTGGAGCGGGAGATGAACCATGAAAGACTATGGACTCTGAAAAACAATCTGAGGGTTTTGAAGGGGTTGGGGGTGGGAGGTTGGGTGAGTCTGGTGGTGGGTATTATGGAGGGCATGTTTGCATGGAGCACTGGGTGTGGTGCATAAACAATGAATTCTGGTACACTGAAAAGAAATTTTAAAAATTTTAAAATTAAAAAAAAAATGTCTGAGAGCAGATTCTTTCCAAATCTGCAAGGCAAATGGGTAAAGTAAGAAAAAATGGGCAAGGTTGAGTCTGGGAGGGGTAGCCCACAGATGGGGAGCCAGGGTGAGGAGAGCCCGAGGACAGCCGGGCCAGCAGCATGGCCCAGAGCTCGCTATGGCTTTCCCTGGCTATGTGACCTCAGGCAATGTCTTTACACTTCAATTTCCTCTTTTGTAAAAGGGGACTGTCATACTCAACATCATGTGATGTGATTCTCAAAATTTTATGAGTTTGTGGAGGGTAAGTGAGCTTGATACACAAGGCTGGCTGGCAATGTGCAAATACCTTAATTCCAGTCTCTTCAGATAATTTCTGTGGAATGTTGGAATGACACATGTGGTGAATGAATGAATAAGTGAAGAAATGATCAACTCCCTCTCCAATCAGTCACTCAGTCAGCAACCATTTACATTACCATCTGCTTTGTTAGTCACCACAGTCAGCATTCCTTGATCTATTAATTGAGTGCCTACTATGTGCCTGGCAGTCCGGACTGGCTCCATAATTGAGGGGGAAGGTCCCAGTGTAAAAGGAAAATGGGGAGAGAGGCTTTTTCAAAATTATTAAGGATTTCAAGATAACAAGTTCAGAGCATTAAACCAAGTGCAGGGCCCTCTGAGCACATGGCCCAGTGTGACTGCCCAGGCTGTCCCTACAGCTGGCCTGGAAGCTGGGAACACAAGGTTACCAAAATAAACAAACACTCCTACGCGCAAAGACTTTATATTCCAGCAAGAAGAGATAGACAATAAGCAAAATAAATAAGAACACTATATGATGTAGATCACCAGTGCTATGGGGAGAAATGGCTGAGAAGATGGGAAGTGGGTTCAGGAAAGGGGGTTCCTTGCTATGTTAATTAGCATTATCCTTCAGGAGGGGATTGAGGGATGGCAGAGCACCCAGAGGTGACATCAGAAGCAAACCACCTGGAGGACTCCATCTGAGGCTATTGTGATGCTCCGAGGGACCAGGGTGGTAGCTTGAAGCAGATGGGATGGGGAGGTGGGGAGAAATGGTCAGATTCTAGATCTGTTTGAGAGGCAGAGCCCAAAGGACAGACAGACTCAATCTGGGGTGTGGGTGAGGAAACAGGGACGACTCCAAACCTTCTGGCCTGGATCATGAGAATAGAGTTGCCACAACTGGGAAGCAAGACTGTGGGAAGGAACAGTTGGGGGCAGGAGAGGAGAAGTGAAGAGCTCGGTCTTGGACAAGTCACATCTGAGATGCCCATTAGTTGTTCCAACAAAAGTACGGCGTGGACAGTGGCAAATATGAATTTTGGATTCAGGGGGTGGGTCCAAGTGGGAGATATCAGCTTGGGCATCTTCAAAAGTGAGGTTGCACATAAGAGGAAGGGACCCTCCAAGAACTTCAGGACACTTGGACAGGTAAGACACACACAGAAGCTTCTACCAGAATTGGAGGGCATGTGACAAGAGCAGGTAAGGGGCAAGACAATAATACAGAAAGAACAAGGACAAGGGCCATGCCTGTCCTCATTCTGTGCTGAGCTTCTCTACCCTGGTGCTTGGCAAACAGTTGTTTTTCACGGATTCCATGTTTGCAAATTCTCCTACTTTCTAAAACATATTTGTAAGCCCCAAATCAGTACTCACAAGTGCCTTTATAGTCATACAGGGATGTACGTGTGCTCTAAGCAGTGAAAAATTTGAATCTCCTATGTACACATTCCCAGGTGAAGCGGAACTAGACAACATTTTTCTTGTTTTGGCTCTCATACTGTGTCCTTTTCTGAGGCTACTCAGTCCACATTTTTCCCATTTTGAGATTTTTGTTGATGATCTCACTGTTTAAAATGCCCCAAGCACAGTGCTGATGTGCCGCCTTGTGTCCCTAAGTGCAAGAAGACTGGGATGTGCCTTACAGAGAAAAATACACAGTTAGAGAAACTTCCTTCTGGTGTGTGTTATTATGTTGACTGTGAGGTCAATGTTAATGAATCAATAATATATATTAAAACAAATCTCTTTAAACAGAAACACACATAAAACAAAGTTACATATTGGATTGACAAAAATGTGACCAGAAGCTCTCAGGAACCCAACCCTGTTTTTCTCCTGGAGCCATGATTCAGTATTCTCTAATTCCATGTTTGCAAATAATGAGAATGACTGGTAGGTGGATTGAATGGTTACAACAAAGGAATGGATGGATATCCTGAGGCTTGTTCTAGGGAAGCGAGGCAAGAACCACCCTTAATGTGGCCAATATGGGAGTGAGCAGGAAGGAACTACCTATGCACCAATTCTTTGGTGGCTATGTTAGTGCTCTGAGAGACTCCTACCCACCCATGCCAGACCCTGAGGGTCTATAATGCCTGTTACTGGAGTCAAAGCACAAGACGGGGACTAGATCACAGAAATAATGTAGAAACCTAGCTAGGAAATCTGGAACACAAAGTCTGAGGTTTACTCCTTGTCCCCAGAACTGTTCTGCAGCATTTCTGAAACTACCCCACAGTGAAGACAGATTTGATCCTAGACAGAACTAGCAGTCCATAACAACAAGGATCACATGAAAACTTCTCAAAAGAAGTGGATGTCAAGTACGGCCTTGATAATCCACTGGAGAGGGACAGAGAGCTCACTCTCCCAGGCCAAAGGAATCATGGAAACTAGGGTTTCTTAAACCTCTTTGGGCCAAAACCCACAGGAAGAACTACATTTTATACCCAGACACTGAAACAATACTTAATCTAACTACACACAATCAACTTATTAAAAATTCTATTCTGTTCCATTCCGTTCCATAACATTCCATCACATTCTATTCTATCCTATCTCATTTTATTCCAGTTCTTAAAATATGCTGGTCATAATCAACTCAACTGCTTTTACCACTCATTAATAGGTGGAAAGCTGCAATCTGTTAGTAAGAAAAGGCAGGGAAATAAGATTACATACAGTCTGTTTTTGAACACTAGGTAAATCAATGTGGTAAATAATGGAATTTACTGAATAATTCCTATGTGCCAAACATTACGCTAAGTACCTTGATACAATATTACCTTTATTCCTCAAAATAAATTCCTACAGTTAGGAATCTATTTTACAATTAATTAATCTATTTTATTTATCTATTTTACAGTTAAAGCCTTCTGATATTTAAAAGAGTTAATTTCTTTGTCTATGCTCAGGAGCTAGGAAGTGGAATATGAGGTCTGGCTGCCTAATTCCAGATCTTAGGTTCTCAGCCCTACACTGATCTAGTTATATAGGGAGCTAGAGGGAAATAAGATGGGACAGTCAGATGGGATCCAGACATCTTAAGATCTTTTATGAATTTAACTGAGGGAAAAGGGAAGTTATGGAGAAAATATATTTTTCCAACTTCCTTTTATATTATAAATACATCAAACATATAGAGTATAGTAGCAAGTAATGTAATTAAGTCACAAGTACCTACCATCTGATTCTATCATTTTATCGGATGGTTTCTTTGCTTTATATTTGCTTTATATCTTTTCCTTTTTTTGAATCTATGTCATTATATTTAAACTGAGTTTTTTGTAGACAGCTTATATTTGGGTCTTCTTTTTATCCAACCTGACAATCTCTGTTTTTTTAATTGGTATCTTTAGATCATTTATATTAATTGTAATTATCAGTATGGTTGGATTTAGGGCTATTATTTTAGTATTTGATTTTCTTTTGATCTATTTTTGATCTATTTTTAATTGGTATCTTTAGATCATTTATATTAATTGTAATTATCAGTATGGTTGGATTTAGGGCTATTATTT
>NC_081558.1:208483717-208546793 GCF_022355385.1 Mustela nigripes | reverse complement strand
AGTATTTGATTTTCTTTTGATCTAATTTTCTATTATTGGTTCTGTTCCTTCTTTCCTGTCCTTTTTTAGATTATTTAAATCTTTTAGTATTCCACTTTATCTGTTCACTTTTTTAGCTATATCTCTTCATATTAATTTTTTAAAGGTTTTATTTATTTCTTTGAAACAGAGAGAAAGAGAGAATGAGCAGGGGAGGGGCAGAGGGAGAGGAACAGAGTGGGGGGCAGGGGCGGGAGAAGCAGACTTCCTGCTGAACAGGGATTTCCCACATGGAGCTAGATCCCAGGATCATGACCTGATCCAGAGGCAGATACTTAGCTGACTGAGCCATCCAGGTGCCCTTCTTCATATTAATTTGTTTAGTGGTTGTTATAGAGACTACAATATACACCCCTAAACTTTTAGAGTCTACTTCAAGTTACTATTTCATAAGAAAATGTAGAAGCCTTACAATCATATACATCTTGTTTCTCTCCCCTCTTTCTATTATAATTATTATACATATATTATTTCTAAATATATTAAGAATACCACTGATGTTATAACTTTTGCTATATAGCATAAAGAATTTAGAAAGAGAAAAACAGTCTATTATACTTACCCAGATATTTATGATTTCTGTTGCTCCCCCTTGGTTCCTGAAGTTCCAAGATTCCCTCCAGTATCACTTACCTTGAGCCTACAGGACTCCCTTTAGCATTTATTTTAGAGCAGGTCTGATGGCAAAGAATTCTCTTACTTTTTCTTAATCTGAGAATGCCCTTATTTTACCATCATTCCTAAAGAATATTTTCTCTAGATATAGAATTCTGGTTTTAACGGTTCTTTTCTTTAAGCACTTTGAAGATGTTATTCTACTGTCTTCTGGCCTTCATGGTTTCTGGTGAGAAATCCTCAGTCATGTGAGTCATTACTCCATTATATATAATGTGTTACTTATCTCTGGCTGTTTTCAAGATTTTGCCACTATCTTTATTTTTCAACAGTTTGATTAGATGTGTCTAGGTGTGATTCCCTCTTAGTTTATCCTGTTTAAGATTTGCAGAGCTTCCTGAATCTACGAATATATGCTTTTCACCAAATTTGAGGTGTTTCAGTGATTAATTCTTCAAACACTTTGCTTCTGTTCCAATTCTTGCACTCTTTCCATCTGGTGCTCTAACAACAGGATGTTAGACCCTTTGATCTTGTCCCATAGTCCCCTGAGACACTGCTAATTTTTTTTCAATTAATTTTCTCTCCTTCAGATCCAGTTATTTTTATTGATCTGTCTTGAAGTTCACTGACTCCATTCTGCTGTTAAACTCATTCACTGAGCTTTTTCATTTCAGATACTGTCATTTTCCTTTCTAAAATTTGCACTGCAATCTTTTTTGCATACTTTCTATTTCTCTGCTGACCAATTCTAACTTTCCATTTGAAGGCGTTTGCCATTATCTTATAGGCATGATTCTATTAGCCACCTTAAAGTATTTGTGAGTTAATTCCAACATCTGGGCCATCTCAGGATTTACATCATTGATTGTCTTTTCCTTTGAGAAATGATCACATTTTCCGATTCTTTGTGTGTCAAGTAAATTTGTTTGTATCATGTATATTTTGAATATTATGCTGTAAGATTCAAAATCCTGTTTAAAAAAAAATCTGGGGGTGTCTGTGTGGCTCATTCATCAAGCATCTGCCTTCAGCTTGGGTCATGATCCCAGGGTCCTGGGATTGAACCCCACATCAGGCTCCCTGATTCTCCCTCTCCCACTCCCCCTGCTTGTGCGCATGTGCTCTCTCTCTTTCTCTTGCTCTCTCTCTGTCAAATAGACAAATAAAATCTTAAAAAAAAAAAAAACTGCAGAATGTTGATTTTGTTTTGTTTTGCTTTGCTTTGCTTTGCTTTGCTTTGGTTTTAGCAGACAATCAACCCAGTTGAGTTCAGATCATAATTGCTGTATCATCTTCTGTTTATGAGGTTCCAGGATCAGGTCAGTTGTCAAAGCCTTTGTAGTACTACATTTAGGTCTGTCCTGGGCATATGCAACTCTGGACAACTTAGGGCTGGTGTTAGTTTACCTAAAGAATTGGAGGATCTACTTCTCCAACTCTCTCTTCTCCAGAATTTGTCCACTTGCCCACTCCAGGGGCCCCTTTTCTCAGTCTTCTAGCCAAAAGGTATAGTTTCTGTCAGAGTTTTGGGCCACAACAAGGCTTCCTTCAGATCAAAGTTGGGACCTAAAAGGAAGGGAGATGAGAAACTCACCCCTGAATCGATTATTCTTCAAGTTTTGACTCCCCTCCTCAATCTGCCTGCTGTTACTTTTCAGAGTCCTCAGGTAGTTGCTCCTTTGTCCAGGGTTTCGGATGTCATTAGTGTGAGAGGTAGGCTATGATGGTAAAGTCCATCTTGACTAGGATCAGGACCTAGTCTTTTCTTTTATTCAAGTTATTTTTTAAAAGCAATTCAGGTACTGTTGAGGGCTCTAATATTTCTTTCTCTCATCCCCTTTTCTTCCTTCCATGTCGAGAGCCCACAGCCTGAATTTGTGATTTATTGCTCCTGTGCACTGTATGCTTTTAGTATGCATATCATCCATATATATTATATAGTATAGTTTTATAAGTTTTTAAACTTTACATAAAATGGCCTCATAATATAAATATCTAGTATACAGTCAACTTCCACAAACTCTCCAAATTTGCTTAAAAAGAATGTATCTGCTCTACTGTTGAGGGAGGAATTACATGTATGATTATTGTTCGAGATTATGCATTGTGTTCAAATCTTTTACGCTCTTACTAATTTTCTGTCTTATTGTTCTATCAATTACTATGGAAGGTTTGTTACATTCTCTCACTATAAATGTGGAGAAATATTTGTCAATAGTTTCCTGTAATCATGTAAGTTTTTGATATATATATATATATTTTTTTTTTAAGGTGATTTTGTTAGGCACAATCCAGGTGGCTGTATCTTAGTGAACTATTCCTTTAAATTGGTGCCGCCACTCCAGAAAATAGTATAGAGGTTCCTCAAAAAGTTTAAAATAAAGCTACCCTACAATCCAGCATTTGCACTACTAGGTATTTATCCAAAGGATACAAACATAGTGATTCGAAGTGGCACCTGCACCCCAGTGTTTATAGCAGCATTGTCCACAATAACCAAACTATGGAAAGAGCTTAAAAGTCCATCAACAGATGAATGGATAAAGATGTGGCATATGGATCCATTCCATACAATAGAATATTCCTCAGCCAACAAAAAAAAAAAAAAAAAAAGAAATCATACTGTTTACAATGATGTGGATGGAACTAGAGGGTATTATCCTAAGGAAAATAAGTCAGTCAAAGAAAGATAATTACATGTGGAATTTAAGAAACAGAAAAGATGAACATAGGGGAAGGGAGGGAAAAATAAAAGAAGATGAAATCAGAGAGGGAGACAAATCATAAGAAACTCCTAACTCTAAGAAACAAACTGAAGATTGCTGGAGGGGAGGTGGGGGAGGGGATGGGCTAATTGGGTGATGGGCGTTAGGGAGGGCACATGATGCAATGAGCACTGGGCATTGTATGCAACTGACCAATCACTAAATTCTACCTGTGACACTAATAATCCACCATATGTTAATTGATTATAAATAAAATTAAATTTTTTTAAAAATGAACGTTGCTTTTATAATATGTAATGACTATGTTATTCTCCCTAATTGTACTTTTATAATTAAAAACTATTTCGTTTGATATTGTTGTAGCCATACTAGCTTTCTTTTAATTAGCATTCTCCTATTGTGTATTCCTCATTATTTTATTTGCCGAGAGGTTGGATCCTGGGAAAGTTGTGCTCAGCTTTGGCTCAGCCCCGCGATCTCATGTGGGCTCCCCTTAAGAGTCACACCTCTCTGATGGAAAGACCAGTATAATCATGGGATGCAGCTTGCACTTTTTGTGTCCTACTTTTTAAATAGTCCATGAGGGCCTAGTGCTGTGCTCAGGGCCACCCAAAAGAAGGAATTTGTCGCTGATAGTTTTTTCCAGGGAGCTGGACTGGGCCCCAAAGCCATGCTGGTAAGTTTTCTGCAGACCACTTCTCTGTGGTTCAGTGAAAAGGCTTTCACATTTTGGGGTAGAATTGGGGCTTCTCTAAACTGTGACTGAAGAATGAGTGTGAATGAATGTTCTTTTCTTCCTGAGAGATGTTCGGGCCATAACAACAAAAAGAGTTTGTTGTTCTGGACTTTTCTGCATGTCAGGCATTGTACATGGTGCTTTATGTAGATTAACTCATTTATTCTGAAAACAACCCTAAAGAATATATTCTTTTTTTTTTCTAAAGCATATATTCTTATCACCCTTTTTCTGATGGAGAAACTGAGCTCCAAGTGTGTATGACCTGCTTGAGGTGACACAGGAGGCTGATAAAGCCAGGACTGAAACCCATAAGTCTGACTCATGTCCTTGACCCTGTTTCCTAGATATGAGTATTCTGTCACTGATCTTAGACATTGAGTCACCTCTAGTGCACACCATCCTGACTTTGGAGGAATGCTTCCCACCTCTTCATGGTTTGGTGACCCCATGGACCATTAGGGGGGAGAAGAGACAGAGAGGGATTGACAGAGAGCCTCCCTGGTAGGATCTCCCAAGAGCCCTTCCTCACTCACTTCCCCCTTCGTGGCTGCTGATGCATTCTTCCCACTCCTTGTTGCCAGGGTCTCCCAAAGGCACTGGCCTATTTATCTCCTTTGAATTTACTTTGCTCATTGGTCTTCTCCCCAACCCACCTTTGACCTAGAGTAAACCTAGACAGATCCCTTGCTCATCTTCCCAGGCTCCTAAAAAGGAATGGTACACCCAACTGGACCGACATGTCTTCCTTGCACTCAAGCTGAGGGCTGCCTGCTTGGCTCTTCCTGCACTGGGAATACCAGACCAGGAAGGCCTCAGCTTTCCTTGAGGGGAGATGGTTTCTCTAAGAGAGAAGGGTATAGATTTGGGGGGAGAAAGGAGGTACTTTAAATGTATAAAGGAGCATTTTTGATAACAACTGAAGAGACGCAGTCCTTGCTTCTATCTTCTCTATCACGGCTTTAGAGAAGAGGTAGCATAAAGCATGATGCAGTGGTCAGAGGAAAACCCAGTAAAGTCATCCTCCTGGGCTCCTGGGGCACTTGCTTCATCTTTGCCACGCCTCCAGTCAAATTCCAGATTTTGATCGCCACCCAAATCCTATAGTTAGACAAAAGTTCCTGCCAGTAAGCCTTGAACAAGTTACAAGGGGGCAGGGGGACATCAGTCTACTGTAAGTCCCCAATATAACTTTGAGGAAGGCAATAGGTATCATAATGGACCCAGAAGAAAGACCACTGGGGCCAGGAGTCTGAGAACTTATAACCCAGCCCTGTCACCAAGGGTCAACTCGGTATAGCCTTTGACAACCCAGCCCCAGCCTGCCCTGCTTATCCACAGGGAGGCATGGGGGAATTAGAAACTCTTACTGAACCCCATGACGTCTTTAACACCCTTCCAACTGGGAATCATCCATGATTCACTCAATCCTTGTAATATCTGCCATTTCATCAACACTGTGGGCCAGGCGTATTGATGCGTTATCACACCCGGCCCTCCCCCAACAACACAGTGAGGTCGTTCCCATTATCTTCCTTTTCCGAAATGGGGAGAGTAACTTGCCAAGATGCCAGAGCTGCTTGGGGAGGAGGAAGGATTCGGATCTGGGTCTGTCTAACCCCAGAACGGATAGATACTCTTTCTTGTCCATCACTCAGCCTCTGGCACTTGACCAGTTTACTCAGCCTGCGGCCCCTTGAAAGAAAGTAAAAGACACAGATAGATGGAAACTCTGCCCAGAAAATGGGCACTTCCGGAGCAAAACGGCCATAGTGACGGGCCTTGCAAACAACATCTTCCAACCAGTAAGCACAGGGCCATCTCCCTTCCACAAAGAGGCTCCCTTTTGTCCACAGAGCTCTACACAGAAACAATAACTCGATCACCCAGGAGACCACAGAACAAAGGGAAGGAGATAGATACGGACAGAATAGGGTATAAATAAGATGCCGCACGGGCAGAGAGGGGCAAATGATTTAAAGGCAGAACACACCAGGATATTTGGCGTGCAGGCTTTTAAATTATGCCCACACTCCTTATATGAGGTGTGTACACAAATGAGTCTGTATTTTCAACTACGTCACATGTCCTGTTTTGCAACCAAAAACAATATTTGTGCTTCATGTCCTGCACTGTGGTGTTTTATACACAGAATTACCTGGCACCGCTCCTGTCCCCAAGATGCAAATTAACGTTTTTCATGGGGAGTTGGTGGGGGGAGCTTGCAGAGGGGAGGCTGGGGGAGGGGAGCAAGCGTACTCCGCAGGCCACACTCGGGTGCTGACATTGCTGGGCATGATGGATGCTGGCAGCGCTGTTGCTTAGCAACCCAATACCCTTCAAGAAAATCCAGCAGTCTGCTGGCTTGCAGAAGCAAGCAGGGCTGGTTCAGCATGGCATTGGGCATGGAAAGATAATAATGGTTTTGTTCCAGTTATTAATAATCATTCCTCCTGATTTCCTGTATAGATCAACATACCTGAGGGTACCCAGAGCCGTACACCGGGTTGGGGCTGGAAAAAGCCCAGGGTTTTTAAATTACCTCGAAATGGGCTTCAGAGAGTAGTGGAATTTTACTGGCTGGTCCCATGATGCTCCTTCAATCCCGGGCCCTTTGCACAACATAAAGGCAGATCTCCACGGCGTGACTCACCAGCATACCTCCAGATAGTTGTTTGTCAGCCCTGCCATGAGTCATGCTTTCTTCAGCTTTCTTTTTTCTCAAAACTGAAACACTTGACATTTTAGAATGGGGTTGGGGGAAGGTTTTTAAAGAAATTTTTTGTCACTCTGTGGCTTTGTGTGCAAGCGTGGGGGTGTGTGGGAAGAGGTGAGTAATGGCTGCCCGAACAGGTAAACATGAGTGAGGTTCTCCACGCCGTCGGTCGCCTGGAAAGTGATCGGAGTCGAGGAGGCAGTCATCTGTGTCACAGAGGGATGGGAACGCCCCTGGGCTACATCCTAGGAAGGACGATGCCCTGGTTATCCTTCTACTTCCCACCCATTCCTTTCAAGCAACCTGCTGCTCCCTGCATCCCCCAAGAAGAAAGAGGTCTGCTTCATTCTGTGCGGTTTAGATAACAGGACCGTTGTAAGGCTTTCAGAAAAATCCTGCAGGAGTTAACAAGCAACAAGGAAAACTGGGATTTCAGACGAGAAAAGAGAAGCACAATACCAACACAGAAATTGTGTCAGACCAGGCAGATGGCAAGATCCCTGCGTTTGGGTTAATTGGTGAATTCCCTGATTCTGACATTAATTGGCTGTGTGATGAACTTCTGCTTCTTTTGCATGGCCCAGTAAAGTCTCATCCTCTCTACAAAGTCCTCAGCCTCTTAGACTTACCCACTTAGCACATGGTTTTCTCTCCTAAAATATGAGCACCTCAAAGTCAAGCACCCTTTCATGCATCTCTGTATCACGTTACCCTGGCACCACGTCAACTCTATAGTAGATGCTCAGCGCATGCTGCCTGTTTGTAGGAGAGATAGAGAGATGAAAGAATTCATTAACCAGCCCAATAACTACATCTAATTAACCTCTTGGGGCCCCTATTTTTTCACGCGCTGAACAATACACACTGTCCACTGACAGGAAAGTAACAAGGGTCTGGGAAATGTTTTGAATGTCATACAATGCCAAGTCATAATAAAACATTATTAGAAAAGAAAAGGTAGGGCACCTGGGTGGCTCAGTCTGTTAAGTGTCTACCTTCAGCTCAGGTCATGATCCCGGGATCCTGGGATCAAGCCCTGAATTGGTCTCCCTGCTCTGTGGGGAACCTGCTTCTCCCTCTCCCTCTGCTGCTCCCCCTGCTTGTGTGCCTGTTCACTCTCTCTCTTTCTCTCTCTCTCTGTCAAATAAATTTAAAAAAAAAATCTTAACAACAACAAAAAAGAAAAGATAATGATTACCAAAAGTGTCTCCGAAGTCAGGGATCAAGGCCAATTCTACACACAGGTAAGCTGGGGAAGGAGAAAGTTTGAGCTGATACAAAATACTTCTCCCATCAGGCGGGGGTAATGCTTGAAATTTCCAAAACATTCGCTTCTTCGATTAAGACATCACCGATCCTTGTTAAAAATGTAAATGTTCTCTTGCAGCAACTACATATTAATCCATTATTAACCTCGAGTGCTTCAGCTAAACTTATTAAGTCGACTTGCCGAGTGAAAGGGACGTAAGACAAGTAATTACTTTTTACTCTTTATTAGGAAAATGTTTAAACATGCAAAACCGAAGGCAATCATATAATAAACCCTTCTATGTTCATAACCAGCTTCAACAATTATCGTCCTAAAACCAATCTGGTTTCATCTATCGCCCCCCCCAAACTGAACTATTGTGAAGCAAATCCAAAACCTTTTTCATATTTCATGTGTGCATATTTTAGGACAAAGCTCCAAAATTGAAATACTGTTAACATTATCACAATATCAATATCATACCAAAAAAAAAAAAAGAGAGAGAGAGAGAAGAAACAACAAACAACAACAAAAAACAGAAAGAAACAATAATTCCTTAACATGGTCAAATATCTGGTCAGTAGTTAGCATTCAAATAGCCCCAAAGGAACAGTTCAGTTTTGAGGTAGAAGTAGCGTTAGGTCCGGTATATAGCAGGTGCTGGTTCTAGGTCTCCCAGGGGAAGAAGGGGCCACGGCATGACTATCATCCGTTTCATTGTTCTGTTTTGTTTTCCAGTTTCACGACTGTCAAGAGCGATCCACGTAAGGGAAAAGACATGAATGTGTAAGCCAAAATATGAATTACTCTCCCTATCAGCCAATGACACTCACCAGCTTCCCCCAGCTGTCATAAAAATAATTAAGAGTTAGGTTTCCTTAACCTGGCAATACTAGGACTTGAGTAGTTAATCCCATTGTGAAAGTCACCTGATTAAAGATAAGCCAGCTGTACTTGCCTGAGCCTCAGTTTCCTTGTACAATGGAGGTAGTAACAGGGCATACCCCACAGGGCTCTTCAGAGAATTAATAGAAGATAATGTATGTAAAGCACTTAGAAAAGCTCCTGGCACAGTAAACCCATAAGGAACATCAACTATTATATCGTTATTCCCCGGCCTCCTTGGAAATCAAAACTTGGGCAAACCGATGCTTGATGAAGATCCTAATGGTCTTCTCATGGCCACCTCCTCTGCTTGACAAAACACCGAATCTGAAATATTTTAAGCTAGTGCGCCTCAAAGTGTACTCTTCAGACCACCTGCACCAACATCACCCCAAGTGATTATTTCAATGTGGATTGCTAAGCCCTCAGCAGTTCTTAGGGACGCTAAATCTTGAGAACTTCTGCCTTAAGTTCACCCGAATGTACAGTAACTTTCCATTCAGAGGGAAAAGACAGACAGCGCAGTGTGGCAGAAAGAACCAGGGCCCCGGAATTAGGAGGTCAGCAGTAGAACTTGGCCATCCTCATTTACCTGCAGAATGGAACTGGTAACATCTTCCTTACTGGGGCCACAGGGAGAGCCAAATGGAATCCTGAAGATGGGCAAATACTTCCCATTAATCAATCAGCGCGTGGTATTACTGAGTTATGTTATTATCCCAATTCCAAGAACCTAAATATAGAATTCCTATTTGGTGCTTCCAAAAGCAGACCATGTGTTCTAACGATGTTCATGACAAAGGATCGTATTCATGGCAGTCTCGTTCATTCATTCATTAATAAATATTTATTGAGGGACAGTTCTTTGCCAGGAACCGTGCTGGCATAAACCAGGGGGAAAACAGTCATATTCCCTGTCTTCTAAGCACTTAGAAGGCTCTGAAGTACCACAGGTCAAAGACCAGACGGGGTGGGGGCATCATAAAGCTCACAGAAGTCAAGAGCTAGAAAAGGACCTTCAAAGATACAGTTCCTTCACAGAACTGGTGAGAAGTCAGAGACCCAGAGAGGGGACATGGCTCCACGTCCCTTAGGGAGAAAGTAGCTAGAAAGGTACTCACTTCTTAGTTCTCGGAACTGCTCTTCCTCTGTGTTACTCTTTCCTGCACCAAGAAAAGCAAAGAAGCAAAACAAATACTGAGTTGTTTTTTTCTCCATGTCATCAGAATGAATCATTTGAGTTGACAGCAACAAAATTCTTCCCACTATGCAGAACTATTACATTTTTTTATTTCTCATTTAATTTAAAAGCAAGTTACAAAACTGCATACAGAATGGGATCTCGTTTTTGTAAAGGAGGTATCTGTGGCATACAGAGAAAAAGGGCTATACAAAATAAAGATTATCAATAGATAGTTCCTAGGGGCTACAATTATGGACACTTTTTATTTTCTTCTTTATACTCCTGGAACTTTCTCAGAATTTTCTTAAATGTTCTACAAGGAACACAAATTACTTCTGTAACACCAAAAAAATGTTATTTCAAAAATAACGTTGGTTTCTTTTTTTTCTTTTTAAAGTCCATGTGTTTTGCCTTTTTGAAACTAAATCTCACCTCATGAGAGTTTTCTAGAATCTTTTTGTCCAAATTAATTCCAAAAATTAAATGCAGTCTTCATTCTCCAACAAAAGAGATGTGGCATGAAAGATTCACCTGTCGCCAGACCTCCTCTAAGATACGCTTTGGATTTATCCAGGCAAAGACACACTGTAGTCTTGAATTTGGAATCAACTGATCTACAAATATTTCCTGAACCCTACCAAGTTCAAGGAACAGCATTGTGCCCTGTTCTCAGAGGTCAAAGATACACAAAACATGATCAGAGTCTTCAAGAAATTTGGGATTTCACTGAGGTGGGAAGACATAAAAATATACAAAGTTTAGTAACAAAACGTGATATTGAACAAAGGTGTGATATTGAAAAGCACATTGTGTTTTGGAGCAGCAAAGACTGTCCATCCAAGGAGCCATGGGAACCAAGTGGCAAACAGGAGACCGAGGGCAGTGGGGAGCCATTGAAGGTTTTTATTTTTCAGCAGGGAGGTAACCTAAGATCTGTGTTTCAAGAAGATTAAGGTCTGTAGAATGTACAATCGTATTTGAATAGAGGAGGAAAACAGCTGTAATATACATCAAGTGGAAAGGAAGCAAGGTTTTAGGTCTAGTTCAGCCACTAATATGGCAACTCTGAACCTGTCGTTTCTACTGCCTATGACTAGTTCCCTCACCAGACAAATGGGAGAACAGATTCGAATCTCTAAGCCCTGCCCAGCTGTCAAAATTCTTTAGTTCCATGATCCAAGCAAGAGTTGCAGTGGTGAAGAGAGGAATGGTGCCTCTCGGACAGAGCTTCTAAGTCATCTCAGGCACCAACAAAATAAGGTCAGATACTCCCTTCTTACTCTTATTTTTAAGCCCTTGGGTGGTTTTGCAGCAAATACTTTCTTTTCACGTGTTCTAATGAGAAATAACCTATATACCATAAAATTCACCCTTTTAAAATAGACAATTTAGCAGTTTTTCACATATTCACAAAGTCATACAAACCTCACCACTGTCTAAGTCCAGAACATTTTCATCACCTGATAAAAGAAATCCTGTGACCGTTAGCAGTCACTCCCCACCCGTCCCCAGCCCTTGGCGATCACCACCGTACTTTCTGTCTCTGTCAATTTGCTTTTATGCGGACATTTCATATAAATGGAATCATACAATCTGTAGCCTTTTGTGTCTGGTTTTGATCATTTCTTTCGTTCTATTATCAATATCTACCCACATGGTAGCCTGTATAAATTCATCCTTCTTATGGCTGAATAATATTCCGTTGTATAGATAGGCCACATTTTATCTGTTCATCCATCAATGGACATCCAGGTTTTCTCTACTTTTTGGCAATGCATTAATGTTATGCTCTTATTTTTCAAGGAAAAGCTATCACAGGAGCTGCCACGGCTTGAATTTAAAAAGAAGTGGAAATTTGGGATGGAGGGAGGGTGGTCACTCCTGGACAGTGACAAAACCATTTTCATCCACAGTAACTGTTGTAGACATTCATTCCAACACCTTTTTCCATAGATAACGCAGGGGTAAACAAAATAATTGTATCTCCAGAGAGTGTGTGACTTTAAGTGAAAATTTTTGAGCAGCAAAGCCCATTCCATGGATTAAAAAATGCCACAGGATTAGGGGATAATCTTTAGCTTTCATGTTCTGCCAATGAGAGAGAATTGAGTTTGTAGATTCCCAGGCATGACGGAAGTAGCGTCTCAGCCTATGTGTGACCTGCTTTTCACTCTGTAAACAACCAATTCAGACCCAGGCATTTCAGAGTTTCAGCATTTCTTCTCCTTTTCCCACAGTCCAGGCTGTGAATTTCCTCACTGTATTTTTAGGAGCAGGAGAAACATGAAACACCACTGACCTGCCGATATCCGTGTTACAATGTAAGACCCAAGATGACCTTGTCTTTTCCTAAATCAAACTGAATGAAAAATAAGACCAATAAAATATTTATCCTGTTGACATGAGACCTCTGAGTTTAGACCTTCCGAAGTGCGGGGGGCTGAGGGGAACGGGAAAAAAGTAAAACTCAGCTGTATGTTTCCTTCTTGTGGTCCTTTAATAGAATTTCAAAATTATCATACCAGTCAGAAAAAGAGTAGAGCATTTGAGAGCTTTATCACCGAGGAAAAACATTTACTAAGCACCTGTTGTGTGCCAAGAGTGAGGAGTTCCATGGTCTCTTGTAATCTATTCAAAGAGAGAAGATCTAGCCATTAAAAATCACCACAGTTTGCTGGTGGCTTGGGGGAGGAGAGAATGGAGAGTAACTGCTAATGGACATGGCATTTCTTGTTGGCCAGACGAAATGTTCTTGAATTAGACAGTGGTAGTAGTAGCACAACCTCCTGCAGATAACAACCACTGAAATGTACATTTTTAAAGGGTATACAAATATATGGTATGTGAACTATATCTCAATAAAATAAAAAATGGAAATGATGATAATGCACATGGTACTATTAACAAAAAGAGTGAAAAAATGTCTGGAGGTAGGGTACAAGACAGGTCTTCTTTCAATCTCAGGTTGGCTCCTGAGCAAAAACTGTAGTAAACTTCTCTGCATTTGTTGATGCCCTCCCCAGGCTCTTTCCACAGGGCCCAGGTCTCCCCCAGTTCCCAGCTTGTCCTGGCTCAATGGATACCCCTGTGTACTGACTCCATGGAAGTTCTCGTAACTACTTTGCCCCCAAGGATGTGTTTCAAGTGAATGCTGCCTGGCTTACAACGTGATTTGGAAATATGCTGCTGGCTGTGTTTTATGCATTTTATCAAGTGTTTTTTAACTTTGTACTAGCTGCAACCATGAAGGGCACAGTTTTAGAAGGTTGAAGTTAAATAATAATTTCACACCAGGAAACACTCAGCTGGGGCCACCTATCCAAAGCTGCCTAGGTGGTCAATATTCTGGAGCCCTGGAGGTGGAGTCACATCAGGAGGCTGCTTAGTGGCCACCTGGAGAGTTGGGGGCTGGACAATATCACAGTTGAGCCCATGGACTCTTGGAAGATGACTGGCCGTATAAGCTTGCATGTGTTCATTAACCTCGCTAGACCTCAGTTTCCTCTTCTGTCAAACAGGGGTGATCATATCTATAGGTAACCCACAGGGTTTTGAGTAAATGAGTCTATGGTGCTTGGAGATATGACTGGCATGCACTCACCACTTAAGAAACGGTGGCCACTATTAGGAATATTACTACTTCTTGGGCTGTTGCTAACTGTCCTTAAGGAAGGAAGGTGTTTGTCATATCTAATGTCTTTCAAGGAGGCTGGCAACCTGATTGGGCACATTTCAATTGTCAACCCACTTAAACTGTTGCACTCTAAAATGAGACAGTGAAGTTATGGATCCTGGAGGAACTTAAGTCAAATACCATGATGGAACCAACAAATGAGATTTTTGCATTTTGACATTGCTCATCAGCTGTAGACTTTAAACTGCTTAAGCCCAAGTGCCCACTCCTCACAGGTTCTCAAAGGCTGGTATGGGATTGTCTGTGTCAGAACCATGTGGGGTGCACTTGTTTAAAATAGGAAATTGCCAGGCCCCACCTAGAACTGCTCCCCATGAAGGCTTGAGGGAATAACTCTGCATTTGAAGGAGCTCCTCACAGCCTCTTGGGACAGCTATATGTAGAAGAATGAAACTCGACCATTCTCTTACACCATACACAAAGATAAACTCAAAATGGATAAAAGACCTCAACATGAGACAGGAATCCATCAGACTCCTAGAGGAGAACATAGGCAGTAATCTCTTCAATATCAGCCACAGAAACTTCTTTCAAGATATGTCTCCAAAGGCAAAGGAAACAAAAGCGAAAATAAACTTTTGGGACTTCATCAAAATCAAAAGCTTCTGCACAGCAAAGGAAACAGTCAAGAAAACAAAGAGGCAACCCACGGAATGGGAGAAGATATTTGCAAATGACAGTACAGACAAAAGGTTGATATCCGGGATCTATAATGAACTCCTCAAACTCAACACACATGAAACAGGCAAACATATCAAAAAATGGGCAGAAGATATGAACAGACACTTCTCCAATCAAGGCATGCTGGAGGGTAAGTGAGAGCCATAGCACTAGATTTGGGTCTGCAGCCCAAGTGCCTACTAACAGTGCCAAGCACACGGCAGATGCTTAAGGCATCTTTGTCTTAATAATAGAGAAAAAAAGACAGGGTGCCTGGGTGGCTCAGTTGGTTAAGCATCTGCCTTCAGCTCAGGTCATGAGTCCAGGGTCCTGGGATCGAGCCCCACATCGGGCTCCCTGCTCAACAGAGAGCTTGCTTCTCTCTCTCCCTCTGCCTGCTGCTCTCCTTGCTTGTGCTCTTTCTCTCTGTCAAATAAATAAATAAAATTTTTTTAGAAAAAAGAAAACTAATGAAAAAAATTTATGACTCAGCAAAAATCATGAAAAAATAAATAGGTGGATGAATGGATAATGGATGAATGAATAGATGGATAATGAATGAATGAATGGATGGAAGGATGATGGATGGATGAGGGAGGGATGGATGGATGGATGATGGATGGATGAATGGATGGATAATGAATGAATGGATGGATGGAAGGATGGATGAGAGATGGATGATGGATGATAGATAGATGCATGCATGGACAGATGAAGCAACCACGTATATCAAGTTTCTTTGTTCCTCTTTATCATGTTGTTCCTGAAGAGGAAACCATTAACATTTATTGAGAGAATTTTTTTCAGGGTAAAAGCAACATATGACCGATGCTAAAAACTTAGAAAACACAAAAAAGCAAAAGGAAAGACAAATAAAAATCACCACTCAGAAATTACCATCCTCAACACATTCGTGTAGTTCCTTCTGGTCTTCTGTGTGATGCATATAAACACAGGAGTGCTTAACAAAAATATCATCCTATTATAACCCAGTACTCTCTGAGCCTGCTTTCTTTAACTTAACAATACATTATGAATATTTCCTCAACTCAGGAAATTCTTTTTCAGCATAATTTTAGATGGCAGCATAGTATTCCATCATAGATATGCTATGATTTATTTCAACCCCATCCAGTCATTGAATGTTCAAACTCAGTAATTAACTAAAAATGAAATGTACATGTCGATTCTAATTCACATCTTCAGTGGACATCTGTATTTTTCTAAGTTTCACAGTTGATTTCAATCAGTAGCCAGGATTGATGGCTACTGCCCCCAAAACCCTACTTCTAGAATGTTCTCGGGAAACTTTTGGAGTTAAAACACAAATAAGGAAAATTTCCATGCCTCAAGAACATCAGCAGACCTGGATTATGTAAACTCTGTTGATTTCAGTGTGCACAGCATTGTCACAGATGACAAGAGGAAAAAGCAGGTACTATTGTATCCTCACAAGGGGACCAATGTGTTTCAGCGCGTCCAAGATGGCACCAACTTCATCTCTGATGAGCAACCACTTGGAGAGCCACACAGCAATACTCTGCCAACTGGAATGATTTATTTTTATCATTTCTTTCCCTTTCATTGCTTCAATTAGTTGCCAAGATATGACAGGAGGAGCTTGCTATCTCTTTGGGGCTCGGATATAGAAGAAACTCCTATAAATTTAAAGACTCAAAGATTAAAGAAAGCCCAGAGTTTATAAAATTAGGTGCAATTTCGTGCTTTTGATTTTTTTTAAGATTTTATTTATTTTATTTGACAGAGAGATCACAAGTAGGCAGAGAGGCAGGCAGAGACAGAGGAGGAAGCAGGCTCCCTGCTGAGCAGAGGGCCCGATGCGGGGCTGGATCCCAGGACACCAAGATCATGACCTGAGCCGAAGGCAGCGGCTTAATCCACTGAGCCACCCAGGCGCCCCTCGTGCTTTTGATTTTTAAACAAACACCTGTACCAGTTTCTTCTGGACTATAACAAAGGAAAGGTGATTTCTAAAAGTTAGGAACTGGGGTGCCTGGGTGGCTCAGTGGGCTAAAGTCTCTGCCTCTGGCTTGGGCCATGATCTCAGGGTGCTGGGATCGAGCCCCACATCAGACTCTGTGTGCGGCAGGGAGCCTGCCTCTCTCTCTCTCTCTCTCTGCCTGCCTCTCTGCCTACTTGTAACTTCGGTCATATAAATAAATAAAACCTTAAAAAATTTTTAAAATTAAAATAATAAAAATAAAAGTTAGGAACTGATGCAAAGGGAATTGACGACACACCCCTGAAGGCAGGATCCGTCTTGGTTGCTCTCATTCCTGCAGCATCTGTCATGATCTAGAGCACAGTGAATGGTTGTTAAATGGATTAATACTTGAGTGAATGAATGAATGAATGAATGGATGAAGGGATGGTTCTCTATCCCATTTTAAGCACAATAGAGCACAATAGAGAGGGTCTGAATTACTCAGCTTTCCTGCAGATTTGGTATTAGTCTCCAAAGACCAGCCCCCTCATAACTCCTGTATTGCCTAAAAACTCAAATAGGTAGACCTTTTATCCAGCAATCCTATGCACAGGATCAAAATCCACCAAGCTATATCACCACTCCTGTCTCCCCCTAGAGAGGTACTCAGTTAGCAAAATGAAAATCTTCAGGATCCCTTACCACATCTGGCTCAAGGGGCCATCTGCTAGGTCGCACTAATTCATTTGCTGCCGAAACTGTGGCTGCATTTAAACCCAGGGGTAGAAAAAGCTTCCTTTATACTCAAATCACCTCCCCTGCGCAGTTCCCAGCCCCGTGGGACTGGCTGAGGCCACTGGCCTACTGGGGTTCTTCTGCATCTCCCTTGCTCTGAACTACATGACCCGATAGGCCCAGCCTAACTTACCAGGAACCTCAAAGCAAGCATTCCTCTCTGGGTGCTTTCTCGCTGAGAAAAACAACAAATGACCGCTCTGGCCCCGAGTTTGATGGACACTCCCTTGCGCAGTACATCCCACTTTGGGATCCAGAAAGATCACAGCTCTCCCCTGGGCTGTTCAGAATACCCCCGCACCACACACCCGGGTCCCTGTTCCGCCAGCACGTCCCCTCCAGTGGGCATGCATTCCTTGCCCTAAACTTTTACTTTCGCTTTTACTACAGCCAAATAATTGTGCAAAGAGGGGGGAAAAAAATGGGTAATTTCCCCCCTTTTTTTTTTACCATATAATTTCCTGTTTCCCGCCAAACTCCAACAGAGCCTCTACTGTTCACACGTTTTTATTTGCACCAAAAATACATATACTCTTTTTTTTTCTTTTTTTAGGTAAATGGTGTTCAATGCTTTCTTGTTGACCAGTAGGTCGTGAGAGCTGATGGTTGCTGCAGGAAGCCTGAGGGCTGAGGAGGCCCAGGGAGGAGCTGCTGTGGCTTCTGAGACTGGCTTCCCCACTGAGGCCGGGCAGTGGGAAGGAGAACGGTACTGTCTGAGCCCAAAACACACGCGGCCGGCGGGAGAGCATCTCCCGGGGACCATTTTGCGGGTCAGACCTGATTCTTGCTCGCTGGGTGAGCACCAACACTGAGGTCTGAGCAAGGAAAGCTCTAGAAAGAAACTGTTTCTGAAGCCAGAGGCTACGTCTGCAACGTGAGGAGATGGCTCCCCCCAGTGTCAGGATGGTTCTTCAGAAACCCAAAGGAAACTAAGCCAGAGCCATGACCTTGACTGCTTCAAGGTGGTGTGACCCACAGGCCTGGAAGAGAAGGGGAAGGAGGAGGCAGGTGCCCAGCTTGGGGGGAGAGTTGACCCAGAGCCGGTCCTCCCTCTGTCGCCCCCAGATCCTGCGTTCAATGCTGCAAACCCCCAACACAGTTTTCTCCAAAGATTCAAAAAAGCGACGTGCACAGTTTTCAAAATAAATTCACTGGAGAACAGAACCCCCCCGCCCCCAAAAAGAGAGAGAATTGATGCAGAATTCAGTCCAATATAAAGAAATACACAAATAATGCAAATATTTCCCAAGTCCTTTCAGTGTCACAAAATGTGTAGGGGAAAATCATATTACCATGCTTTGCTCTAAAGATACCAGCCTCAGTAGGCATTTGGCAAAGCTAAAGAAAATGGCCCGAGGCTGGAGGAGTCAATGCTAAAGCAAGGAAAGAAACCTTGAAAGTGCTCTGGTTCACCTTGGAGGCTGGTCCTTTACAGAATGTATCTACTTCAAGCCATTCCCCTTCATGTCAGAAGTTGAGTGTTACTATAAGTTAGGACAGTGTCCCTCTCCTTTATGGGGCACATAAGAAAGTGACAAGATCATGCAGCTCTTTTTTATTTTTTCTGATTATGGTAATGACACATTCTCATTAAAGAAAAATACAAAATATAGTTTGTAATTTTCTTCCTCGGTGTCCTTAAATATTTTCCATGTCGTGAAATATTTTTTGAAAATCTCATTGTAATGGTTGCACAATGTTCTACTTTTAAAACCTTTCTTTAATGCTAAGACATGTTTCCTTTTTTTTTTTTTTTCCTTTCCTGTTTTAAAGTGAAACAAAATAGAGGAACATAAGAGAAAATAAAAAAAGAGAGAGGGAGGGAGGCAAACCATAGGAGACTCTTAACTCCAGGAAACAAACTGGGGGTTGCTGGGTGGGGGGATGGGGTAGCTGGGGGATGGCCATTAAGGAGGGCACATGATGTAATCAGCACTGGGTGTTGTACGTAACTGATGAACCACTGGATTCTAGTCCTAAAACTAATATTACACTAGATTTTAACTAACTAAAATTCGAATAAAAGCTTGAAATATTTTTTAAACAGTGAGTGTAGTAAACATTTTGAACATTAACCTTCATTCAGATTTCTGAGTTTCTGGGTCAAGGGGAAAGTCACTTCATTTGTTGAAACATGCAGTTAAGGGTCTCATGACCCCAGGCCTCTGTTTTCCATGCCAGCATATGGTGCCTTTGCAGAGGAAATACGTCTGGGAAAAATATTTGTTTTGAATTGAAACTCAGCGTAAAATTTAAAAGTTGAGATTTGACATTTAGGTTTTGTTTTCACAACTTTTAAACAATTCAAGGTTATCCAGAGAGAAGGTACTATAAAAGCAGCATGCTAAGTCTTTTCCCTTCTTCTACAGAATAACATTTTTTTTTTCCTTTCCAAATTCCCTATTCTTGCAGAGCAGAAATTATGGCAGTCACACAGCAGGGAAACTGCTGGCTGTTTGTCCACGAGGGTTGGCATCTGGGACCCTGGCCTGTCACTACAGTGTTTTGCCTGTGGTGAGAGTTCAGCAAACACCCACCAATCCAAGAGCAGGTGGAAGGGAGGTTGAAATGCAAAGACATCAGGCTTCAGGGCTTCTGCTGTGTCTCTCCCATACTCCAAATCACCAAGATGTAAGCAGTATACACCGGCATCAGACTCCTATGCTCAGAAGTACATCCTGAGACCCAGGACTGTCATTTCCTCCATGAGCTGCCTGAAAAGGATCTGAGAAATTTCCACACCTACAAAGTGGGGGAGTACCAGACTACCTAATCTTAGAGTTGTCCTGACACTCAACATGAAAATGAAACCATCAAGTAATCACATTAAATAAACCGGTAAATAAATTAAACATTAAATAACTCTAAAATTCAGATAATCACAAACTACTCTGATTGATGGTCACATCCAAGGGGCTGGAGAGCATTGGGAGTAAATATTAAGAAAGTGGAGGGCATCTCCCTGGTGTTATGCAACCTTACAGTTCACTTATAATGATCAATACAATAGAGAGTCTAGAATTTTCCAGGTATGTCTGGCCCCAGAACTTTTGATTTGCATCACATCTAATAACACCCCATATTAGGAAACATGGGTTTGGGGGTTTGATTTCACATAGAATATAAGGTCTCTGAAGGCAAGCACTTTGTTCTGTACCCCGCTGTATCTTCAAGGCATAGAAGAGCTGCCTGCATATAATAGGTACTCAATAAAATTTACATTCATTGCATAATGAATATACTTTCCATTAAGCTAATAGCATCTGAAAAGAGTTTGCATAGTGAAGTGAAACGTGGTTTTTCATGCTCTGCTAGTAAAAGTGTAAATAGGTTAAGATTTTTGAAAAGCAGAAAGTATGGTAAAAGCAGCCTGGTGAAGAACTTATAAAGGGTTCCTACCCTCTCACCAAGTTGTGCTGCTTCTGGAAATTTATTTGGATGTTATTCTAAGTATGAAAAAAAAAAAGTTTGCATTTAAGATGCTCAGGAGATGTAGTATTATTTAAAATGGAAAAAAAAAAAAAAAACACCTGAAAATAATCTGAATTATGTTCAAAAATCATTGAATAACTAAGATACAGAATATCCACTTGATGGGTTATTCTGTGCATAATATGCTTATGGAAATGATGTAACTTAGAAATATTCTTATATTGTAAGCATGTATTCACAAACCATATATAATTTAGTATCCTTTTTTTTCTTGTATTAAGGAAAAAGGCAAGAAACTAAACTATATAGGAATTGCAAGCCATATATGTAATAAATGCATATATATATATATATATATATATATATATATATATATATGTTTTAAAAATTCAGGGAAAAAAAACTAACATTGAGTGCTACTCTGTCAGGCATTTTGTTCTAAATACTTTACATACATCTAACTTCTTTATTTTCCCAATAATCTATAAGGCCGTCACTATTGCAATTGCAATATTCCGTATAATACTGGAAAAATGCTGGGAGATAACACACCCAAATAGTGACAACAGCTGCCCCTGAGTGATCGAAGAGACAGCAACTACACTCCTTGTACTTTCCTGCATTTTTACAAGTGTTTCGTAGTGATGAGAAAACTGCACTCTAAAAGGGTAAGTTAATGAATTAATCTGTGTTCCTATAATATATCTGAACAGGAAAAAACTTTTTAATTGCCCACAGGACCCCTTTATTTCAACAGGGAACTCCGGTCCGTGCTCTACTCACCAGTTCTCTTCTATACAGAAGGGAAAAATAAAAGGAAGCTCCATTTAAGGTGAAATACGTTGAAAATCGGCTATTTTTACGAATGCACAGAAACTGGCCAAGGCTACTGTTGGGTTTCCAGTTTCAAGGTCGCATTTGCTCAAACCCCAAGATAATCTCGGATAACCACTCCGCCCTACCCAGAATGAAGAATTTAGTCACCAGAAGCTCACACGCCCTCACAAATCAACGAGTCAGTGGTGAGATGTGGAGATAAGGGTGTGGAGGTAGAGGAGCAGTCAGGGCCCAGGCACTGGACAAGAAGAATCCGCACCGGCCGCGGGAAGGTTCGTTTCTTTTTCTGCAGCGGGAGGAACTGTCCTTGATACACCCTTTGGAGCGGTAGAAAGAAGGGGTAAAAAGATGCTAATAAAGCTAGCTATGAATGTGAAATTGATCACATGCCACCTATGTATCTAAATGGCAGTTTAAAAACTAGGGACACTAAATCCATCCTACACTAAGGACCATTTAGTAACGCAAGCATTTTATCTTACGGGGCTGTCGGAGCCCCCTAGCTCAATGGGTCCAACCCACTTCTAAAGACCACAAATCCCAGCCTGACTGCGTCCTCTGCGCATGCGGCCTGAAGACCTACGCCTACATTTCCCAGCAGGCCGAGCGGCTACGCTGACGCACGCGTGCGCCCTTGCGTCTCTCCCTCTAACTCGGGTTTGACCTACAGCCTCCTGGACAAGATGGCTGTCCCAGCAGTGTCTGGCTTGTCCCGGCAGGTGAGAGAACGGACGTCCTGAAAACTAGCGAGACGATCCCTCCTAGGGTGAAACGTACCAGGTCGTTAAGGGCCACGGGGTGAGGCCACAGCTGGGGAAGCGTAGCCGCCATTCAGCGTTGTGGGGCCCTGCAAGTGGGGGCAACACACAGGAGCTCAGGCGGCCCTTCCTCCCTTCTGTGGAAGCTCGCGGGGCAGGTGGTGCAGGGTGACGCGTGCCTGACCTTGGCGACCCCCGAGTACAGCCTCGGGAAGCAGGCAGCTTGAGGAGCAATGGAGGGGGGGCCGCAAAGAAAGGACACGGCCCACCCCTAAGTCACTTAACTTCTGTGGTGGTGGTGGTGGTGGTGGTTAAACCGGTCAGGGGTCACCAATAATGCTAAGGATTATTTGCAAAGCCCATTTCACTTTTTTATAAAGAAAATGAGACGGAAAGGTTTAAATGACTCGTCCTTGGCAGCTCAGCCAGGAAGGGGTAGGTAGAGCTGAGATTCGAACCCACAGTCACGCAGAAGATGAAGTTGGAAAGAAAATTCGTTCTCTTTATATATAAACTAGGTATCAGCACCATGCTTTGCATATCGTGACACCTTGCAGCTTAGGTAACTTGCCTGTAAGCGATAAGTCTTTTCATCCCCACCGCCAGTTAGTATAATACACAACAGAACTGAAATTATTTACAGGTGACCCGGGCTTTTGCAGATTTTTTAAACAGTGGGTCCCAGCTGTGTTCCTTGGTAGACAAAATACATTTCTCAGAGCTAGGGCCTGTGCTTACATCAGAGTGCTGCAGTTAATCTTTATTTTCCTATAGCATTTGGAGTCTAAGAAAGTGACATCTCGTGCACATCGTGATTGCAGTCGTCCCATTTTTTATTAAAATCCTTGCTCATGGGTGGTAACATAAACACCAAAAATCTTGTGTTTTTTTGAAACCTGCATTTCAGCCAGATTTGTGTTCTCTCTCTTACCTGGATGCCCTAGCCTTTCCTTGTTCCTAGCAAATGAAGGACTTGGTGGGAAAGCAGATTTCCCAGGCAACTCGGGGTGATTCTTCAGTGGGGAAATTGACTTCTGGGTAATAAAGAGCAGCTCAGGTAACCTACGTGATGATGCTCAGAAACTAATAATTTAAAATGTTTTTATTGTTTTGAAGGTGCGATGCTTTAGTACAACCGTGGTCAGGCCGTTTTCCAAGCTCGTGCGGGTATGTCAACTTTTGTATTTGTAATTAACTGTAAAATAGATGAAAGTGTGTAAGTCAAACAGCAGTACAATTAGGGCATAGATTTTTGTATAAGTACTACCTAAACCTTTCTGCATGAATTAATGGTTTCCAAAACGTGACGTGTGCATGGGGGTAGAGAATGGAATAAGTTGAATGCCTGGTGTGTGACAGGCCTGTGCATTACCTTTGTGAGAAATTTCTTAAAACCCCATTACAGTGATGGAAAGTAACCAGTCTTCCCGTTTACAAAAAAGGGAATGGACTCTGGGAAAACCTGCCTAAGGTTACTCAGCTTGGTCTTAGAGCTGGACTGGAACTAGATCTTTCTCATTCAAGGCCTGAGCTTTCCCACTACAACCATATCGCACTGCCAGGCATATGTAGTCATATATTGATGATGGTGTGTGGGGAAAAGGCTACAGTGTCTTGTGAGAAATCGTTCAAGCTTGAGGCACTCAGTAAGTTGCTAAAGAGCTCTGTGAAACTGAGCATGGGTGAGGAGGCACTGTAGGGGGAATTTATAATGTTATTATGAAATATATAAAAAATACCCTGGTGTATGCTTGATAAATACCTGTTTTCTTGGCTCTAATGTGCAAAACGGGCTTCTATCAGTGTTTAAAATCTCCAGTACTTGGAAGTGACCAGTTACTGAGTTCCAAGGAAGCATAAGCTCATCTCAGAATTAACGTAACTGATTTCTATAGTTAGAGCTGAAAAGGACACCGTGTTTCCTCAGCACCTTGTTTTAAGATGAAAAATACAGAAGCTCAAAGATTGAGTGACCCGGCCAAGGAGACAGCCCTGATTTGTTTGAGAATTGCCCTTCAGAATAGCTCCTTGATGACCTGTTTAAACTGTTTTGTGCTTTAAGTGATGTCATTTTTTAATATACATATTTAATGCTCCTCTTGGTAATATGATGCTGTCTTAACTGGTTTTCTTTTACTCTTCCTCCCCTACCCCATCCTTTTAAAGCCACCTGTTCAGGTATATGGTATTGAAGGTCGCTATGCCACTGCTCTTTATTCGGCTGCATCAAAACAGAATAAACTGGAACAAGTAGAGAAAGAATTATTGAGAGTAGCAGTAAGTAGCGTTTCTGTTCATTACTTACTAAGTTTCCATCGTGTGTTTTTTGCTTTAATTATCTGACCATGTATCCCTAATGAGGTATATCCTAAAAGACAATGGAGTACCCCAAAAAGGGGAGGGGGAACGGGTTTTCTGTAACCATGTTGGTAGTGAGAGTAGTGGGTCTTACTATTCTGAACCTATTGTATAAAAGATACAGGTAGAGCATATCAAGGATATTGTTATTAGGAACCAAGATTTGGGGCTAAGAGAAGAAATAGAAGTCCCCTTTGAAAATCTGTCTTTGTATTTCAGGTATTTCCAAAATAGTCTTTAGAAAGTGTATTATAACCTTCTTTACCAGGAATTTATTTTCTTTATGAAGCCTTTCCTCAGTTTCAATTTTCATTTTATTCCCAAAATGTGAGAGGAAAATGACCAGAGCTTGCCGAGCAGCAAAATTAGGAAAGGTGTATGGGCTCCGTAATGATAATAGAGAACTGACAAAGATCATGAAGCTTACAGGGGAAAGTTTATTTTTACGTTTTTTTTTTTTTTTTAAATAAAAGGAGTAATTAGTTGAATTAACAGAAGTCTACTCTTTAAATTAAAGAGGAGAATCTCTGCTGTGATTTGAACTCCGTTTTCTAGGTAACAAGTTCTGCCCATTTTGTCGCTTCCCCTTCTCTTTTCGCTTTGTAGTTGCCACCCCCGACAGTAAGTTCTAGATGAAAGAAGAAGAGTCTAATATATACTCTCTCCAGAAAAATTTTTGCTCTTTTTTGGTTTTATGTTTTAAGAAGTTCTTATATTCTTAATCTGCTTATTTTTAAAGATTTTTTTTTTTTATCTTACTGTTTGGGAGAAAAAACCCTCACAGGCTAGTCATGTAGGATAATACTTAACATATTTTGTACATTTTTCATTTTAAGCTTTTTATCGGAACTTTTGTCCTTGGCAGACAACGATTTAGCTCTCTGTTCCTTTTTTGTCCAGTTATGTCCACAGGTAGTGCTTGCGGCCTTAGTTGGTGTGATTACGGTCCACCCAGAGCCAGCAGCCTTACTGTTGGAGACGCTTGGGAGGAGGGTAGCAAGAGCAGGCAGGATCACACATGGGAATTGTTGGAGGCGGGAATGACTGCCCGCTGCTTGCCGTTTACGCCCATCTTAAACCTGAACGGTGGTGGTCACGTTCATGAGCCTGACCTGGGCTGTGGTCATTAGAATGGGATTTGACTAAAACCTGGAAACCAGTTAAGGTGCAGAGACATAGAAAGGAGGCAGTTACCTTAAGACGCTGTAAAACATTAGTGTTTCAGTACTGGCAGGAAAGGGTGGTGCTACGCAGATGCCGTGAGCTGCCCGCTGGGTGATGCAGCAGAAAAAGATGAGAAACATGAAGGACTGCATTCCCCTAACACCAGAATGCTCTTTCATTTGTGTAACTCAGCAGTTTTTAGGGGGAAATATTGTTTCTGTGGAGTCACTCAAATTGTTTTAGCCTGACAAGCAGCCTAGGTTAGAACCAGAATTCCAGCCAGGAGCCTGGGAGAAGGGGCTACTGGAGGTATTTAACTGGAAGGTGTCCAAATGGAAACAGGCCATTAGTTCATTGAACTCTGGCCTGATACTGAGAGGAGCAAGGTGCCAGAAGCTACCCTGGGTCACTGAAAACAGACATTTATGAATTAACAAAATGGAGATGCATGGCGCAGGGGCGGTGGGGGAGGTGAGTCTCTGGTAGCTGCACTCCCACTGTTTGTCCGCTTTCCCTCCCAGCCGGACTGAGGCTTCTCTGGAAACACCAGAGGTCTCACGGGCTCTATAAAAGGCTGGACGGAGTCAGAATCAGTCTGAGACAGAGAGGCCCCCGGAAAGTGCATGACAAGGAGGCCTCCTTTGCCATCAGACCTCCTTTCTAGGTCTGCACGTGAGGTATTGGCATCACTGGCCTCCTCATAGTATGTGAAAATCTAGAGTCCTACCTGCATTAAATAACATTAGCATAGGCAGTCACTGACTCTTTTGGCTGCTTAGTTTCTTTTATCTCTCTTGAAAAGCAAACACAAATTTAAGAAACTTTATATAAAGTGTTTTTAAATTTTTTTCAAGAAATACCATTATATCCTGGGCAAAATCAAGGTATGGTATTCTCAAAGGCAAAGAAAATTACTTGACTGTAAACTTTTCTTCATATGTGCTTGAGTGCTCACTTCATTAATGAAATACGTGATTCATAATAAAGTATGCTGTGACAGCTAGAATCATTAATGCTGTAATATTTTTTGGTACTTTCAGCAAATCTTGAAGGAACCCAAAATGGCTGCTTCCATTATGAATCCCTACATCAAGCGTTCCGTGAAAGTGAAAAGCCTAAATGACATGAGCACAAAAGAGAGATTCTCTCCTCTCACATCCAACCTGATCAGTAAGTATTAGATCTTTCCCACTGAAGCCCCTGAACATCTTGCTACCAGAAATGGGGTCCATGGACCGGGAGCCGTTAGCATTGCCTGCCTTTTGGAAGTGGAAAATCTCAGGACTTAGCCATCCTGCTGAATGAGAATCTGCGCCTTAACTAGCTCCCCATGTGAATTAATTGTGCGTTAAAGCTTGAGGAGCACTGTCCAAAGCATATTAAGATGTAAGAAAGTAATTGCAGTCAGTACTTTTAACTTATGGAGAAGACCAGCGGGAACCATACCAAGAAAATGGCTTGGAGCCAGTGGTTGTGACTCTGTCCTTGAAGACATTTGCATTCATTGGTGCATTTGGCTTGTTTTTTAAAGTCCCTTGGTCAACCAGAGTATGAGCTCCAAAGAAAGTGCGTTCATGTCGTCATCTTTGAATATGGATCTATGTCAATTTGAGGTTAGACTCCAACCAGAAGTAAGAGAGTCACGTGGCAAGCTGTGAAGAAGGCAGCCGTTGCAGATCTGTGAGACCCTCCCCCCCATACCCACGCTACTAATTTAGATGTGAGTCAGTGCTGGTTCTTTTCAACACTGAGTATACTTTTTAAATAACGAGTTGCATCCTCTTAATTCACATTCTTGAAGGACGTCGAATATGGTATTTTAAGACTACAAATCTAAGCTTGTTTTTGAGGTGAATATAATATCTCATGAATGATCTGTTTCGAGTGAGGTTCATCTTACAGAGACAACCTTCCCTTTCCCAGATTTGCTTGCGGAGAACGGTCGCTTGGACAACACCCCTGGAGTCATTTCTGCCTTTTCGACCATGATGAGCGTCCACCGTGGGGAAGTACCATGCACAGTGACCACCGCATCTGTAAGTGGCAGCCTGGTGCCGCTAGATTTGCTTTGACATGTCATGAGTCACATTTTGCATAATGAACAGGAAAAAACGGGCTGAAATCCAGAAATTGGTAAAGGTGACTTGTCACTTAGGAGGTTGACTTCAGTTCTTGTACAGTTCTGCTCTGGAAGGGCCAGTGTATATCTTCTCCGTGCCTCCCTAACCAGTGACCACTCAGAAGGACCAGACTGGTTAAAAATGTATTGGGAAGTAGTGGTTATTTTCCTTTACTAGTTGGAGATATTTTGTAAATATCTTAAGTAGACTCTTGAAACTGGGGTGTCTAATTTTCTGTGGTGGTGAATGGGAGCGTTGAGCACATAGGCCCTTTGATCTCGTTGTGTTGCTGAAATGGGCCATAATGGCAACATTTTTTTGAAATCTGCTGTATGCTTGGTACTTTATAACTTATTATTTTAATAGCAGAGTTCCATGTGAGGTAGAATTATCCTTATTTTATAGATGAGGAAACACAGGAAATTAAGCGGCTTGCCCAAGGTGACTACGCATGCAATCAGGATTTGAACATGGGCCTCTCTTGCAGAAGTACATGTTCCGTAAGCTACACTGCGTCCCCAGAATTAATTTTGTTGATGTCTTAAATACCTGTTTCCTTCCTACTACAGTTCACTTGCTACAGGAAAGCAACCTGTGGGGCTTAATTATCAGCAGAGGATGGTAGATTGGCTTGGAATACACAACACCTGACCTTGTCTGGTATTTCTGGTGTTTACAAGATACTCTGACTCTCCAAAAGAGCGCAAAAAAGAGACATTTTAGCACGTAGTAACATTTGCACACTTGTAGCTCCGTAGTTGGTGCCACGGAAGCACATAACTGGCCGAGAATCAGCACAGCTCCGGCCTTCACCCCGGCGCACTGGGACTGCAGCAGCTCTCCCCAGCGGGAGCCCGGGCGAGGCTTCACCCGGCAGGTGGTCACACCGTCCCCGTGGCTAAGCCCTGGTGCAGGTCACTCAGAGATATAAGGACGTGATTTCTTTAAAGGTGCATATTGTTGTAAAGTTTCTTAGAACCAACTGTTGATAATGCTTTTGAAGCTTTTGAAGCTAAAACTTATTGAGTAAATAGGTTTCCAGTGTTTGAAAACAAAAGGAAAAAAATCACTTCTTGATTAATAATCAAGAGCTTCTCGCTGCCCTGAATCCTCTAGATTCCAGGAGATGGTGGGTGTAAAATGCCCGGCACCTAGTATGCGTCTCAGTGGAAGGTGTGCACATACTTCGAAGTTCTCCCACCTTGGAAGCTCAGTGAATAATGTTTTGATGAAACACCGATCGACTTGGGGCACCTGTGGGCCTCAGTCAGTTAAGCGTCCGACTCCTGATTTCAGCTCAGGTCATGATCTCAGGCTTGTCCAAGCCCCTGCTTCAGGTTCTAGCTCAGTGGGGAGTCTGCTTGTCCCTCTTCCTCTCCCCACCCCCCCCCCACGCATGCACGCTCTCTCCTTCCCTCTCTTAAATAAATAAATCTTAAAAAACAAAACACTGATAGATTGTTACAGCACCACCCCTCACAAGAGACATTGTTAGATCTGTGCAAAGAGAGAAGACTTTTCTGCTAGTTTTTGGACTCCCAGATGTCGGGGTGGGGAGCTCAGATTTGTGACAGGTGAGAGGCCTCTCCTTCAGCCTGACTCGCCCACATCTCACCAGGAGCTAGAGTGGGTTCAGGAGGGGCTGAACTGCTGGTGTTCGCTCTGTCAGAGGAGAGGCCAGAGCTGCCCCCCACCTTCCCTGGCCCTCCCCGAGGCTCCAAGAAGGTAGGGGTGTGCCTCTAGAGCTCCTGCTAACTGGGGCTTTGGGGTTCTAGGACCAGGTTAAACTGCAGCTTTCCATCTGGGGAAATAGCTGCACAGAGAAGAGGCTGTGTCCTCAGGCATCGTTCACGTCCGGGTTTTCCCCTGTGCCTGGGTCTGAGCAGCACTGCTAGTTCCTAGCACTGCTAGTTGCTAGTTCCGGGCAGCAGAGACGGGGAGGGAGCTGTGCTCACAGGGCTCCGGCCACTCCCCGATGGCTCCCTGGCCGCTCCACACGGGGATTCACCAGGCCGGTCTTGTGGGTATGTGCCAGTGAGATTTTCGGCCTTTTACTGTGGAAAGTTTCTGTTGTGCTTTATTTAAATTTAAAGAGTGGTTTTGTCCCTTTCTAGCCTTTAGATGAAGCCACTCTTACTGAATTAAAAACGGTCCTCAAGAGCTTCCTGAGTAAAGGCCAAGTCTTAAAATTGGAAGTTAAGGTAGGTTTCTGATTATGTCTGGTATGTCTCCTCAGGTTGTCTGACAGTTTAATGGCTATGGAAAGAGAAAAATAAATCTGATGATATACTCAGTTGCTTGTACTAGAAATTTTATATTTTCCACTTAAATGATTGCAGATTCCAGGCACAATTTGACTTCTGCTTTTCTCTAGATGTAATTGTAACACCCTGATTTATGCAGCATGTAGACCTTTCAAAAGCACTTTTCATCTTTCTGTTTGATCAATGAAATGTCACTGCTTTTTCATGTTTCCAACCTGTGTTCTAGACTGATCCATCAATCATGGGTGGAATGATTGTCCGTATTGGAGAGAAATACGCTGATATGTCTGCAAAAACCAAGATTCAGAAGCTGAGCAGGGCCATGCGGGAGGTTTTCTGAAAGTGCTGATTTTCTGTCGGTGAAAATTCCTAAACTTGGAGCAACAGTAAAATGCTTCCTGAATAAAACATAGTGTTTTCTGTCTTTTTTGAAGTGGATATACGGGAGCCTTATTTTTCTATCTTTATTTCAGAATCCCCCTAGTTGAAAGGTTAAAAGGCCCATTGTCTGGAGATTTTAGTTTGTGTAGATTATTCTTAGGAATATATGGAAGCTTGTATCATTACAAGAAACAGTTAAGGGGCATCTGGGTGGCTTAGTTAGTTAAGCGCCTGCCTTCGCCTCAGGTCATAATCTTACGGTCCTGGGATCAAGCCCCACATCAGGTTCCTGGCTCAGTGGGGAGCCTGCTTCTCCGTCTGCCTCTGCCTCTGCCCCCTGCTTGTGCTCTGTCTCTCTCTCTCTCTCAAATGGATAAGATCTTAACCCAAAAAAAAAAAAGTTGTCATTTATTGAGGCCTTTTATGCCAGGCACTATTAAGTTAGTAATGTATCTTATCTTACCTGGGTCCTTGGCCTCTGAGCCCAGAGCCAGGGGAGGGGCTGACCCTGCAGGTGGAGTTTAGACACCAGCAAACCAGGCCACTTACTGTCCTGGAGTTTCTGTTGTCTGTGCCCATGCCCAGTCAGACACTGGAAGTGGTCCTCCGGGCCGGTCAAGACACGGGCACCATGTTCTCCATGCTTCTTACAGCTTCTGCCCGTCGTGGACCAACGCCTGTTGCTGTGTCCTGCATCCGTCCACCCAGTCCGGTGGATTGGGTCTGTAGAAGGTACTTCGGAGAGGGCCAGCCTGTGCTCATCTGATGGCTCTAATAAGTTTCTAAGTCCCGTGGGTCTTGTTTTGACCCCAAAGTGACTCATCTGTAAGACGTATTGTTCTATTACCTATAAAGGCATTGATGCTTTCTGTAAAGGCTTTCAGATTCTTGCCAAAAAGATGTCTTCGTTCTAGAATCTACTAGAAGAATGCCATTAATCTGCTAATAGGCATTCGTTCCCTCAATCCCCCTGGGGACAGAGTGGGGGTGAGAGCTGGTTATTCAGCAAAAGAAGCCAGCAGAAAAGCAACCCCAGCCCCTGTGCATGTCCTCAACCAAGGAATGGCCAGGACGTTTGGCCCAGAGTAGGAAATTGGGATGTTCTCTCCCACTGGAAGCCGCCATTACAGTGATGGCAGCCCCGGTTGCTGAAAAGCTCAGCCCGCTGGTGCTGCCAATTCTCAGAGGGCTTTCTAGCCAACCAGCAAGCCAGCGCCACAAATGTTAGTACAGTCCTGTTTCCACCAGCTGGGACCCAACACAAGGTGATAAGACATGCTTCTCTGATGATGACAGTTAACCTGACCGGGCTGCCTGAAGGGATTCCTCCGAGAATGACCAGTTTCAGGTGAAGCCATCATCACACTTCGGATTAGAAGGATGTCCTGTGGGCCTAGAACCTTTACCTCGGACGGGCCAGGCACAGACCACCAGAAAGTCCATAAATAAGGGGCTAGTACACCATCTACAGTAAAGCTCAGGATGTAGACTTCAGCTGCTCTACACCCTGGGACGGTCGCTGGGTGGCTGGGAACATGTCCCAGGATCACCCAGGGAGTGTGCGTGCAAGCCTGCTCTGCTGCTCCAACCTCGGGGGCACCCCAGCTTCTCCAAGCCTCGGTCTCCTCCCCTGTAAATGGGAGCGACAACACCCACTTCCACAGTCACTACAAGAGGGGAGCAAGATATCAAAGAATTTAGTGGAGGTCCTCGGAAATGTCAAGATGTCAGTAAACATGAATTACTGGCTCCACCATCTCCCACTTCCCAGGATCACCTGACCCCAAAGATCGATTGATGAGACAGCACTCACCTGACAGTCACATGACAGAGTCCGTCTGGTACTGCCTGTGAACATCTCAGGTCCTCAAAGGCTTGCCCAGCACTCCTGGTTCCTAATAGAGCATTAGGATGACTCCTGCTCCATCAGTCCTCCAAGGAGGCCTTTCCCTAGTAAAATACCCTTAATCTGGCATATCTCTCCCCCCTTCCCCATATAGGATGCCACATTAGAGACCACTTCACATACCTACAATTTATAACAACCTTGTGATACAGACATCACCCTACTTTTAAATGAGGAAAGAGGTTGAGGGGCCCTGGGGTGTGCTCAGCATCACGTGCTTGACCAACTGGTGGATCAAGTCCCCAAGCGCAGGTCTTTCACCCTCCATTTTGTGCTGGTCCACCATGGCCCTGACCATGTGCTGGCACATGGCCTTCCATTGCTGGAGCCAACAGGCAAAGCGAATCTTAGTTGAGTCTCTGTGTCCCTTCCCACTTTGTCCCTAAGATGCTCCCGATTCACACCTTCACCCAGGTCAGATCTGCCCTACATTTTCCCTCCTGTTGGCCTTCTAGAAAAAAAGTTCCCCAGACACCAGCTGTCTCAAGTGCCTGTTCTTGGTCACCCTCCAAGAGGGTTTGGACAGCAAACTGATTCCCTTCCTAGAGCTACCCCAGGTGGGGGGACGACTGTAGCTCGGAAGTCCTGCAGGCATGACGAAGCCTGGGGCCATTGTGCACCCCCATTGCTGGAACCAACATGCCCTCCAGCTGGAACAACACATCCCTCCTGGCAATCATGCTGGTCTGAAACTCTGGCCAGCCAACTGCATAATCACCTGATAACTGACAAAACACCCTGTTGGGGCCTTTTGGTACCTTCCCAGAAGCCAGGAGTACCCAGACTGCTGGTTGGCCCCAACATCCGGTGACCCAACTTTTAGCTGGGCATAGGGCCACCCAGCTAGGGACTCCATTTACTAGTGTCCCTTGTAGTGCCTGACCAAGGAATGAAGTTCCAGCAAACGAGCGAGGGGAAGAAATGATGTATGGATCTTCCTGGATTAACCTCAAGAGGAACCAGCATGCAATCCTCTCAGGAGGTCCCCTTTCCATCTGGTTATATGCAGACGACAAGGTGGGAGCTGGAGCAACGGCACCCCAGAGTAGAGCCGATGATTTCAAGGGCGGGGCCACCCTACCTGCCCAGAACTTGGACCTCTGGGTCGTTAACAAGAGGGCAAAATAAACCTCTCTTGTTGAAGCCATGGGATGTTGGGTCTAAGTGCCAATACCTGAGTCTGTAGCCCAACCAGTACCCCAAGTTCCCTCAAAAGCCCTGTCTTTCTACATCACAGTTTGCCTCCTGACAACAGCCAGCCCCACAGGGCACTAGGCAAAGCACAACACATGCAAATCACTGTAAAACCAGAAGCTTCTAAGACATGTGGCAGCTGATGGACAAAATATCTTTAGGAGAATGTTTTGCTGTAGCACTGCCCAAATCCTTCAGATCAAACCCAACAACGTTCCTGTTGGTTAAGCACACAGCGACAAGGGAAATGACAAAATGCTTCAAATACTGCCCTATGTGATCATCAGATCACCGGTGGGTCACTCTACCCACAGATCCATGTACATTGGTATTCAAGCAAGGGGATGATTACAAAGCAACTTAATGTGACTATTCGGGATTGTTTAAATAAATTACGGTACACTCAGACAATGAGATACTATGCAGTCCTTAAAAATCAAGTTGTGGAAGAATATATATATTCATAATGTAATACATAAATATATGTACACACACACATATGACTTAAAAGAAAGCAATCAATAAAATAGTAGTGAAAAGATTTATATAAATTACATAATTGGGCTTTGCCTTGCATAAGGGAAGTGCTCGATGAATATTAGCTATTAAGTAGTATAAGAGCACCTTGGGGCACCCGGGTGGCTCAGCTGGTTAGGCATCCAACTCTTGATCTCAGGGTTATGAGTTTGAGCCTCACAGAGTTTGAGCCCTGTGTTGGGCTTGACGCTGGGCACGGAGCCTACTTTAAAAACAAAAACAAAAAGAGCATCTAGCACACACACACAGAGCAAGAAAATACAGGAATGGTGAGCATCAAAATGTTAACATTTATTTTCATGTGGAAGAATATCTCCATGAACTGATTTTCTTTCCTTTGTACTTTTCTGTGTTTGCTGAATTTTCAGCATTAACAAATATGTCTTCTATAATTAGCAAAAAATAAATATTCTAGAATAAACTATTTCCTTGATTATGCTGGCTCCTAAACTGGGTTAAATAGGTATTTATTCCTTCTGCCCTCTGAGCTATGCAAGAAGCACCTTATCAAGCTCAAAGAGAACTAGATATAGTTTGGAAAAGAAATGCATTATTTTTTTTGTTTATGATGAGATTTAATTTATTTTTTAAAACCTCAGGAAACCAAGGGAAGGGCATAGGATTTTTAGGTTTATGAAAAATGGAGCCTCCTGGTTTAAAAAGGGTGAAGACATGCTGTTTTAGTGTGCAAATTTTTTTTAATGTGCTCTAACAATGCAACTGGCATTCAAGCCAACCAGAGAGCTTAAAGGACTGATTCATATTCAGAGAAACCAGTGATGAAGTTGGGAAGAATTACCTTAAAACCAGATCAGAAGAAAATGCTATAAATCATTCCCTAAAATTCAGATAACAACAAAATTCAGTATTGGGTTTGCTAATGGTGCCCAGAGCTAAAACTCAAGGCTCTGAACACAGAGCTGTTGGTGTAGGAAACTTCACGGAAAGCCAGAGTAATACTCTGAATGCCTTCGTAAGACAATCCTAGCTTTCTGCTCCCCTGTCCGCACCCCCGGTGTTTCTTCCCCCACACCTCACCGATTTCTCAAATTCTCAGAAGTACTCAGTACTGGGAAATCGAGTTCTACTTGGCACTAACATCTGTCTGAAGAAAGCATAGGAAGGCTCGTTGGTTTAGTTTGGTTTTAAGTTTGGCTTTCTTTCCACGACTACCTTATCCGTAGGAGAAAGAAGAGCACCGGAAGAGAAGCCATTTGCAAAGCTATCTGCTTCCTGTCTGCTCAGAAAGGAGGTGGGACCGAAAGAACCCAAAATAATCCACCGTGACAGGGTTGGCTTTCTCACTTTATTCATGAACCATGTGAATTTAAACCATCCAGGTCAAAATGAACACAGAGCTGTTTTGAAGAGATTGTTCTTTTTAGGTTCAAGATACACAGGAATAGCAAACTGTACCGATGTCGCTACTGGTTTAAGGGGAAAAAATCAGTTACCATAGGCTGAGTCGGCAAAATTGAACATTGCATACACAATAAGGTGCCGAAGGGACACTCAAATAGCAGAAATAACCTCATCTTCTTTTCAACAAACGAAAAAAGCGACCTCGTGTTTTGGCCCTGCTTCATCAAACCTTAGACAGATACACATAATTCTACAATTTATGATAGAGTCTAATAATGTTTAGAACTCCATAGACATTACATATCAGACAATATAGTCTCCCTTCCATGGAAAGTTAAATAGTACCATTATTTGGCAACAGAAGTATATTACAGTCAACAGGACATCCATGGCGGGGTGGGGGGGGACTGGTCTCACCTCCACCCCCACCCCTACCAGGGAAGGGTTGTGAGGGGAGCAACATGCCACCAGCACTATGACCCATTTGTCACTGGAAACACAAGGGACTCATTCAGACTGATACATTCTTTTCCAAACAGGTAAAGGCTAACCAGAGTGGCTTGTAAGCACTGCTGGGCAGGACCTTCATGCTCTGGCTTCTCCTGTCCCCCAAGTTTTCAAGACAACTAGGGCCTGAAAGGTACTGACTGACTGACTCGTTCCCACTCACAGCCCTATTGCTGCCCCAGCCAAGAGGGCGTGGTGCTGAGGAGGGTCAGCCCCCGTGCTGGGCAGAATGGACCAGAGCTCATCTGGTTCTGCTGGCTGGCCTGGGATTGGGCTCCTCAGGCCAAGTTTGAACAAGATCTCTGAATGGCTCCATCTTTGGGACCAGAGTCACTTACATCCACATAGTTCCTCACGGTGATTTGCAGTTTCCTTCTATGACTCACAGATTCCAGAATCAGCACCCCCTGAAGTCTAGGAAATCCCATGGACTCCAGTGTCCCCCAGTCTTCAGGCTTATCAATAAGGGACTCCAACCGTCGGCTAGCAGCATCAAGAAGCACACAGCTAACTGCTGAAAGACCTCTTGAAAACCCAAGCTCACACCCCCCACACACAGCCCTACACTCTCCATGGCAGGGACCCAGACGCAGGGCCCCATCTTCCCAGAAACTAGCTATTGTCTCCACTGCATCACTTCCGATCAGGGAAGTCCAGCCACCTCCAGAAATGACTACCGAATATGTCTCTCGGGGGTTTAGACATTGAGTTTCATGGGACCATGTACTCCCATCTTTCCACAGGGGGCCCGCAGGGACATTCCTGGTGGCCAGTCTGTCCCCTAGAATCAGCCTGGACTTCTGATCCTTTTCTGGGAAGATAAGGAAGGCCTCTTGCCCCTGGGATCTCCGTGAGGGACACAGGCACGTAAGGAGGCTGCTGTGCACGCTTCATTCTCCAACCCACCCAGCTATGCAACAGGTGGAGATGGTGAAGATGCCCCAGGAAATTTCACTGAAAACACGAACACCAAAGGGATATGTGCAATCTATCCAGAAAGAGAGCTGTAAAGGGTGATCTGGAAGCCAGGGGCAGGGCACCTCCCTTCATGTTCTGAACTCTCTAGAAGGGTGTTTGGTTCAGTCTTGAATACCTGACCAAACTTCCAGAACTTCTAGAAGCCTCTGTAGTACATGGATCTGATGGGAAACAGGCTCTCAGTCCTCTTGTCACTTCCTGATACAAAGCCCTCCAGAATGTTACCTGCTCAAATCAGTTTTTAATGAAACACCAAGGTCCCATCTGAGGTCGTAGCTAAAGGATGCTTGTCATTTTTTCACACCACCCCTTTCACTTCCATTAATCATATTCTCTGTCCCCAAAAATGACTTCTTTGAATATCTAACATATGCAATTCATATTTTCTTTTGAATATAAGAAATTTAGTTGGGCTGAACCCAAGTAATCTGATTAAGCATTTTCTACTCCTGGAATAGGTTTTTATTTTTTTTTTCTATAGTTCTATGCACTTAAATTAGATTCCTAAAATACTCTCATATACATACAGAAAAATAATCTCTCAATGACAAATCACATTTTACAATAACAAGTTAAATATTTCGACTACAGAATCTGTGTTAGTTTATGCAACATTGACCGGCATAGCCTCTTCCATACCATATGTACATTTAGTTAAGGACATTCCCAAAAACACACAGCAGAGATTTCAAGACAAACCTTTTTAGGAGCATAACTTTTTCATATTATGTGGTGGAATTCTGCATTTTTCTTAGCCAGAAACTACCAAATGCAGAAAACCAGATGCCAAGAGCCGATTATCATACACAGGACATTTTGTTGTTGTTGTTGTT
Organism: Mustela nigripes; assembly: GCF_022355385.1. Lineage (NCBI taxonomy): Eukaryota > Metazoa > Chordata > Mammalia > Carnivora > Mustelidae > Mustela > Mustela nigripes. The sequence goes on along the minus strand of NC_081558.1, from coordinate 208,508,916 downwards.
GTAGATTTCTCACGTATATACATGTATTTACACATACGCTGACCACCTGTAGATGTGAGGGTACAAAGCTAATGTAGCTAAGGCAATACAACATGAGTTACATGCTTGCCAACTTCCCGATCTACGCAGAGTGGGGAGGAGGGGGCCAGGAGGTTTTGGACTTCAGATAGCTGGGTTTCAGCTGACATCACCTGAAGTTGGCTTCACAGTTCAAAGACACTTGGACTATTGGCAATGTGTGTTTTAAATGCATGTGTACAAATAAATATCATTATCAAAGATCCTGCCAGCATATCTGCCTTCTGACACGTGACTATCTAGCAATAACGTTTGAAGGACGCTGATTGGTAAAATGCCCATCAACACGTTCGTTCGAGAAATATGATGCCAGCACAATGCTAAGTCAATGCCTCCGGGAGATATTTTCCGAGCTTTCAGGAATGTGGAAGACTGCAGTACGTGGCGAAACAAAGCTAGAATTTGCTATTTCCTTCAAAGCGAGGCAGTCACTTCCACAAGGATGAATTTGCAATGTCTGTGCAACTTTCTGTCAACATTTTTACTTAGCAAGCTTTCTAATCCCAGGACAGAACTGGGAAACAGAGAGGATTATTGCTCTGTGTGTGTAGAAATTAGACTGATTTGACAAGAACCAGCAGAACCACAAAGGTTTTGGAGGGTCGGACCCAGTGCAAGACAAAGAAGCGAAAAGCTGCTTTGTGAAAGAAACTCACAGCAGGTGCATGGCGGGAGGATCGAGTCCAAGATCGTCCGCCTCAAGAAGTTTCTACAACTTGAGGCTGCTCACACAGTGGGTTTTCTCCTCTTTCCTGACCTCTCCAGGCTCCAAAACTATCCATGCGACCCAGCCGGGAAGCCCTGACTGGAAGTTGCCCGGGACCCTGCAGCTCTCTCTCCAAGAGATGGCCTTGGACCAAGCAGCGTCCAGTCCCTGGGGAAGGGACATGAGCCCTTCCCCCTGGCCTCCCTGCTTCTCCTGACTCTCCCCTGGATGGTCCTTTGAAGGCAGAGGCTCAGAAAGCCTCTCTGTCCTACTAGAAAAGGGGAGAAAAGTCCTCAGTGGCCAACTGAAGATCAAAAGGAAGGATTTCATTTCAAATCAGTGGGTTAGAGGCTCTTAGGCCTCTGGGCACCTTGTGGCAGGCCCTCACAGATGGGCCAAGAGATGGACAGGTGACTCCCTTTCTGGCCCTGGGGCGCAGCTGTCACCGAGGGGCTCGGGTCTTGTACCCTCTGATTAGCCTAGACCATCTGTGCTTCTGTGAAATTAAAGCAGACATTTTCAAAAGCACTGGCACCCAGCTCCCCACAACCTGCCAGGAGACTTTCCAAAGAAGACAGAAGACAAAGCCGCACCCGCTCCAAGACCAACTGAAAACCCAGCGGGCCCAGGGCCAGCTTCCTGGGGGTGTGATCTATGCCATCGCGGGGGACTGTGTGCTTAGAAGGGCCCACGCTTAGTTTAATTCTCTGCTGTCACCGCCTCCAAATTCGTCATAATTTTCAATAAGGGGCTTCAGATTTTCATGTTGTATTTTTCATGGGGCCTGAATGCGCCGACGGACTGTCGGACCCATCTGTTCCCTTGTTCAATCCACGTATCTTCATTTCTCCTAGTGACACACACACACCCCACCTATGTATCGCATGCACACCACACACACAGATCACACACAGCACACACATTCACACACCGTCTCACACACCACGCGCACACACAGAGCACACCTCACACACACCACAGTCTCACACTCATGCTATCCTCTCACGTACCACACACTCACACACCAAACACACTCATACTCTCACACACCACACACTCCTACACACACTCGCAACAAACCACACACCCTCTCACATACATACCATATACATTTACACACACCACACACTCACGCTCATACTCTCCTCTCGCAGACCACACACAGCCCTCTCACACACACACACCACACACCGTCACACACCACACACTCACACTACCGATACTGTCACACACTCACGCTCATACTCTCCTCACACACCACACACACCCCACAGACTCACACACATACCACATATACCACAGACCACACACACACACACACATCATACACCACAGACACTGCCGCACGTATACCACACATTCACACACACTCATGCACTCACACACACACCCCGTACACACCCCGCACAGTGAGCTTCTGTGTCCCCCACCAGTGCTCTGCGTCTGAATTCCAGGAAGTCCTGGTCTCCTGGAGAGACTGTTCTCCAGTCCCAGTAAAGACCTGACTCCTAGAACCTTCGTGGGAGAGGACGCCTCCTTGGGGGGCCGGGGGGGGGGGGGCGGGGGGCCTCCAACTGCCACCCGAGACCCCCGGGGAGCCGAGTCTCAGGGACTTTCACAAAGCAGATGCGAAAGCTGAAGGCCTCCCCCCACCCCACGACCAGCCCCGGCACCACGGAGCGGCAAAGGGTCACCAGGTACCCCGGGGGCGCTGAGACCCCTGCCCACGCCTGCCACCAACTCTTGCCCTCTTCTCACCACCCTCGGTCTGGCCCCGGGATTTACTCCACAGCCCGTGGAGCCAGAACCCGGGAGCCCCCCGCGCGACCCGCCGGTTTCCAGGAGGGAGATCGCCCCCTGGCGGCGACAGTGGGGAGAAGGGAAGCCGCGGGCTCCTCCCCCAGACTCCGCCGAGCCTCCCCACCTTCTCCGGTTCCCCGGATGACGCTCATCCCGAGGGCCCCCCTTCTTTTTAGATAGAGAAACAGGAGGAAGCAAGCCATTTGAGCATAAGAGGCGAAATGCAGAGAAACAGAGCTTTAGAAACTCAGCCACACAGGAATGTTATTTTTTTAAAGGATGAAAGTACAAAACCAGTGTTCCTAGGAGAAAAAAATCTCTACTCCTCCCACTGAGTAAAAAGAAACCCTGGTTACTGGTTAGTTCTCAGGAAAGAGCAGAGAAACGCTCCATTTTTTTTTTTCAAGGTTGACCAAACGAGCCCACTTCTGAACAGTTTTACTTGGTGGGCTTTGAATACTAAAATAGTCACACTATTCAAATGACAGTAACACTAGAAGCTGGTATAGAAAGTAGAACGGAATCCTATTAAAAACAAACTCACAAAACCCCTGACATACAGTAGGGGCAGATTTGCCCTGAAATACAACAACCACACATGGGGTCCCCAAAAGTCAGAGCAAGAGGGTTCCTCTACATGGAGGAACTGATCTGCCTGTCACTGATGCAATTATTTAGAGGTGGAGATGAATTTTTACAAGCACTGGGTGTCATTTAAATAACATAACATCAGATCCACAACTAGACCACAGATACCACAGAGGCAAACCTCTCTAGTCCACCTCCCAGTCCCCTAAGACAGAGGCCTGGAACAGCATGGGGACTTCCCGAATCCGAATAGTATGCTACTAGCATTGCTACTAAGAGATCACAACCCAGAGCTAAGACCTTCCAACGTGGGGGAATCTGGGTTTCAATCCTCCCGAGAGAGACCTGTTAGACGTTTCTAGCCTTCCCTTGGAGGAAGATTTCCATGCTTATCAGGAAGATATCCTAGCTCCTGCAGACATCAGGTGATGTACCTTAATTGAGCTCCATGACCTACAAACACATCCTGGATCTGTCGCCATAAAAGGAAAGTTCTACCTTTCCTCTCACTCAAATAAACAGCCATTTTCCAAGTACAATCAACAGGCCAACTTGATTTATAGGATATGAAACAGCCCGCACAAGGCATGACTCAGGGCACTGCCAGGAGAGTGTTGGCTGCTGACCCAACTTCCCCACAGGAAGAGGCATGTCAGCACCTCAGGGCAGGAAGAGAAGGTGGTGACACCTTCCAGGTGTGACTTTGACCGAATACCTCATAGGGTAGCTCCGAACACAGCGTCTGAGGGCTTCACTTCGTCACTGGCTTCTGGTACCACCAACTATGCTCTTCCCTAGTAGGAACTCAAGTTCCTATACTGGAAACAAAGAAGGAACATCCGGGATCCCCAGTTTCCCTCACCTCACCTTCCGGCCCAGGAGGCTCTAACTTAGAGAGCAGGCCCACCTGGAGTGAGCAGACCCTCGGCCAACCTCACATTCACCTCACGCTGGGAATGACCCTGCTTCCTCTAGACTGTGCCGGCATCCATTCCACAGTGCTCCTGTCTGCAGGAACGTTCATCTCCACCCTCGGAAAGAGAAGGCAGGCAACATAAAATAAAAGGCAAGAGAGCACGTGAAATAACATAAAAAAAAAAAAAAAAAAAAAACCCACTAGCAGTTTCCAGCAGAAATTCTTCAAGTTGTTAAGCACAGAAACAAATTTTCTTCTATGAATCAAAAGGTCCCCCCAGCTCGAAGAAACTATTTGGAGAAGAGATAGAGAAGGCTTTTTCTCCTACCAAGCGGTGTGGTAAACTCTAAAATAAACTCCCAAATCTCCAACCTTTCTGATAAAACCAGAAGCACCCCATCCATTCGGCCCTTGTCCTCCAACCCCACTGATTTCTAGAATGTTCCCACACTGTATGGTCAGTGGCTTATGAATGCACCAGCCAGCTCCCAGAGAGACAGCTCCCAGAGAGACTGCCTGGCCTTGGGTGGCAGACCCGCATTCACCCTTCCCCGGGGACTCCAGCCTTGTCCCTTGGCCCCAAGGGTCATCCCTGATGACCCTCGCCTAGAAGAGTCCCCTTTCCAGAGTCAGGCGAGCCTGGGGTCTGAATGGACAACCCTCCAGGCTCTCCTGGTTACAGCAGAACCTGGTTCCAAGACATGCTGCCGCCTGTCTGTCTGCCAGGAAACACAGTATCAGCCAGAAACACCCTGCCCCAGAGGGACTGGCTATGGTCTGTCCCTTCAAGAGAGCTAGTCTATGAAAAGCCCCAGTCCTCAGGCTCCTGAGCTCAGCACATAGCCTGTGAGCAGAAAAGCCCCTTGCTGGGCTAGAGGAGGTCAGTGCAGCTCAGAGAAGAAGGGAAGCTTGCAGGGCGTCTGGAGGCCTGGGAACAGGATGCCAGGATACAGTGGCCTACAGACACCCTGCGTTTGGAAGCACAGAGCTAGGAAACAGATCGCTTCTTGGAAAGAGACATCATCTCTAGGGAACAGAGCCCAGGTGGCCAAAAAGGCAGAAGTGAGGGATAGAGGTCAAAGAGACCCCGGGCGCTGCCTACTTGTCTCTGTCCCCCCACCAGTATGACTAATGAGTCACAGCTGGATCTGAGGACCAGGTTAACTTATCCCTAGGTAGGTCCGGTCGCCATCCAGATTACACCAGAGAGGACAAGGACACTAATCCGTAATTACTACCCTGGAGGAACATCTCAGGGATGCTTAATAGAGTCACTTGGGAAAAAGAGTCACAGACTGTGTTTTCATGCTACATGAATTCCGATCATGGGATGCTGGGAGTGGGTGACCTCGCAGACCTAAAAGGGTTACAAGATGCTTGTCACTGTTCACGTCACATCCTACCTGCCTAAACAGCAATGACCGGCATGACACACGAAGAGAGCCAATGAAGGAAAGGCCTCCCCAACCAGAAGGAAAGGGATGGGAATGGTTATCCAAAACTACCCCATTTTACCCATCACGTACATTTTGTCTCTACCATAGAACATGTCCTTCATAAATACACTGAACAAATTGAATTAGTTACAGAAATAGGAAAGCGTGAGTTGTGTGTCTACTTATAGATTTAATTTCACACAGTTTCTTAACAACGGTCAGAAAATATAAACTTAAAGTGGTCTAACTGTATTTTCTTCCGGGGAGTGGTAAACAAACCCATGCCTGAAGTTAAACTTGGTCTCTAACAGGGCTCAGTTGAAAGTTGCTAGCTAAAGGGTGTGTCTGTTTGTTTTTAAAAAATACTTGTCTGTTGTTCTCGATACAAAATTCTACACTATCTTCAATAAATAAATAATAAAGTGTTTCTTAAAAGTATGAAATGTAAACTTTGTTGCCCTCTCTAACACACACACTATTAAAAATTGCTTGGAATATGACAGGGCTCTTATGGGAAATTACGACACTATGCATTCCATTCCCAGCAAAGTGGAGAGTCGGCCACTATGTTGACGCTACCCTTTATAAAGCACTTCTACGACCCTAGTTAAATTCTAAAAACCTACAGTCAAAGAGAACACCATCTAACACAGGAAAGCTAGACTCCAGTACCAAGAGAACATGCAAAGAACATTTCATGACCACGACACACTGGGATTAGGAGGACATTCACATGCGAACAAAATACAACCCACACTCTTCATTAGCAAATCAAGCTATTATCTAGTTAACCAGCCTATCTCCTGGCATTGAAGGGGGAAAAAAATCAAAGAACTCAAACCAAACAGTTTGGCACATGGTCATACACTCCCGACTCTGGCAACAAGCACATGTATTTCCATTACTGAGAGATTGGTTGTGTGTGGGAGAGGAGGGGAGAGAGTCTTGGGTCTTCCTCCCTTGATCTGTGAGGCTTGGGTGCTCCTCGAGCTTCTCCCCACACCACATAACAAAGTTCCTTCACCTTCCTCCACCCCACTTCCGGATTGTCACTTTTCTTCTTCGCGTCTTGGGGACGTCTTTCTTGGGAACATAGCAAAGACGGCTGCTGGAATTCCCCATGACAACCAGGATTCAGCACACTCCCGCAAAAACAGGCTCAGAGCTGGTCAGCGGCGATTACTCTTCTCATGAAACACCACAGGATCTCCAAGCCAAAGAGAACTTTCCAGCTGGGCTGGCAACCAGGACCCAGTGGCATCGTAAAGAAGCCTTTCAGAGGACCTGCGGTGATCTAATCCAGCAGAGTCGAACTTTGTAGATAACACGCCTCCTTAGCCATCTTCCAAACGTGCTGGAAATCAAAGTGGAATCACCTGATAGTAGCTAGTGATAGTTTTCATTGACATCTATCAATAAAAGACCTGGAGGGGACTGGAATGGCTCTAACAGTGCACCTGCTAGAATCGTCCATGGACCAGCTTTTCAAAGAGCTAGCACGCTCTCTGATCAGGAGACCATCTGCCCGAGTGATCGTATTCAGGGCAGCATTTCAAACAAGGTCCCAGCGGGGAAACGAGACTCTGGGGCAGCCACAGGACCTTCATAATAATTTCTAAATACACAAAGGACCAGGCGTTATAGATCAACGGGCCTATTCAGGGACCGGTGGAGATAAGAAATAGGAACGTTACATGAGTTCTCCAAAAATACAGACATTGCATTTATAAATCTATTGTACAGTAACCAGACCCACACCTCAGGCCCAGGGATGGGCCCAACTCCCAACCGTATCTAGCTGGGGGCTCTGGGATTTCAAAGCTCCTAGAAGCCACGATGAGACCAGCAGTGAGGACAAAGGAAGACATTTTGTTTTTGTTTCATAAAATGGGAAATTGTTTGGGGTGCGGGGAAAGATTGTCAAGAACTATTCCTAGAAGTTTTGAGGGGCCTGTCTTCACTGTCCCTTTGCCCTGTGGCTGAATGTCAAACGGTGGTTTTAGGGAAGCCACACCATTTCCAGATTGCACCTGCCGCCGCGGGCTGGAAGTCGGCCAAGCACCATGCTGGGCCCACTCCCTATGGCTCATCAAACAACTGTAGGTCCAAGCGGACCACAATCTCTCCTGTGGGAACTTCGTGCAGCAGGAGACACTTTGTAACTGGGCCCTTGGAACCCTGGTCCTTCTTGATGTCGGCCACACGGATCTCTGTCCGACCCAAAAAATCTGCAAGGAGAAAAAAACACCGTGCTCAAAGAGAGAATTCCTTTACGTCAAGGCACGGAAGGCATTAGGAATTTCTCAGCGAACCGACACACTCTCCCCTCTTCCAAAGGAGAAGTATGTCCATTTACAGGAATCCATGAACTACAATGACAGAGCATAATTTTTAAGTGGAGTACAAGAAAAAGAAAGAAAAAAAGGACACCAGGGTGGGGACAAAGTTGAGCCTAGAAGTAGGTAAAAACGGAGACTATGCCTTTCCCCACACCTGGGCACCTCCAAAGGGCTATAAGCTTCCCAGGAGGCAATGCAACATTGGACGTCCTATCAGCAGGACAAAGATTGGAAAGTAGTGTCTCTGTGGGTTCAGAAGGCACATTCGTGATGTCACACCCTTTTCAGAAACGTCAAGGATGGTGAGCGAGGGCTGGTCCTTCCTGTGCCCCTGCACGAGCCAGAGAGCAAATGGGGGGTGTGGGAGAGGAGGCTGCAGGCTGGGCGCGCTCGGCATCGCTTTTCGTCAAATACGGAGCATCAGTAGGAGAGCAGATGTGAGTATGTTTGAATACGTTTGAAATGCTAGGCAATTACAGGATGGTGTGAAATGGTCCTCCAGACCATAATTTATTCCTCATCTATTCATTGAGGAATTCCTTATTGGAATATACTATGTATGCCCCGTACTGGAAACAGCCTTATTTCACGGTCCCATTTAAAATGTGGGAATCCCAGACGTCTGGGTGGCTCAGTCGGTTAAGTGTCTGCCTTCGGCTCGGGTCATGATCCCAGGGTCCTGGGATAGAGCCCCACACTGGGCTTCCTTCTCAGTGGGGAACATGCTTCTCCCTTCCCCTCTGCCCCTCCCCCTCACTTGTGTTCCCCCCACCCAAATGAATACATTTTAAAAAATCTTTAAAAAATAAAATAAAATGTGGGCATTGGGGGTGCCTGGCTGGCTCAGTGGAAAGAGCGTGTGACTCTTGATCTTGGAATCATGAGTTTGAGCCCCCTGTTGGGTAGAGAGATTGCTAAAAATTAAAAAATAAGCTTTAAAAAAAATCTTTAAAAGATGTGGGATTTTTTTTTTCCCTGGGGGGACAGATACAGCTTTATTTTGTCCCTATGTTCATTTCATGGAAATAATCTCCAATGTAAGAACAACACTAGGATTTTCAATTTATGCCCTAGTGGAATGAACACTGTGTCATGATACTTCACTATTTAAAACAACCGTAACAACATCCAGTCTCAAACCTTCACTTACCAGAATAAAAACTGACAGTGAAACACAGTAGGAGCCCAGACGTGAGAAATGGTGATTCCAACCCTTTGATTAACCAGACATGTCACCCAAAGGGCACCGGCTGATTCTTACCACACCTGTTGTGAGCTGATGTTCTTCTGGCTCGACTAACCCCTTTATCCATTGTCACTGTGGCTTTTGGAGAAGAACTCAAGGTCTGGGCTGAGACTTTGGGGGATAACCTTTGTTGTAGTCTCTAGCTTTGGAGAAACATGGGACCATAGTCTTTCTCTAGGGTGGCTGGACCACTCTTCGTCTACCTTCTCGGAGATGCCGCAGCATCCATGAAGACCCCTTTCTAGAAGAGGCTGAGTCTTGTCTTATGCCAACCTCATCTCTCTGGAGGGAAGCCCAAAAAATTCTGTGCACCAAGTTCCCAGCTAGAAAGCAATTTCCCCACAAAAGCTGAGTGACAGGGAAGGAAGGCGGACACCGCAGGGGGCCATTCTCTACTCACCGTCTGGAGAGAACTGGTCCCTCTCAAACACGGTGATACACAGGACTTCCTGCTCCAGGTCTTTGATGAAGAACTGGCAGTTGGAATTCCACTTGGGATTCAGAGTGTCCTGGATGGTCTTGGTGATGTGACACTGGGAGCCCATGGTCACCTCACAGTACGGGTTACTCTTTCCTAGAGTGGACAGAGTCTGCTGGACTCACACCTGGTTGCAGGCTCTCCTGGGCGTGGCAGGGCAGGGTCCTCGCCGCGGTGGGCAGCAGCTTCCCTCCACGCCCCTCATTTTTATCCCCTCCCATTGCCACATGTGATAAATGACATAAAATGGAGAATCTGGGGCTGCCTGGGGGGCTCAGTCGGTAAAGCATCTGCCTTCAGCTCAGGTCATGATCCCGAGGTCCTGGGATCAAGCCCCTCGTTGGGCTCCCCACTCAGTGGGGGGTCTGCTTCTCCCTCTGCCTCCCCCCGCCCCACTCACTCTCTCACTCTCTCTCTCAAATAAATAAATAATATCTTTTTTTTAATTTTTTAAAAATTTTTTTAAAAAATTTTAAAAATCTGAGTGAAAACTGCCACCATTCAGCATCACACTTAAACCATGATACTTAAATATTTATAACACTTAAATCATTAGATGAACGGACTTTAAATCTAGGCCTTTCCAGTCTCCTTGCTAGAAGCTTAGGTTGCGTCACACCCAAGGTGAAAGGGCAACCGCTCAGATCTCTCCGAAAAGCAAAACGGTGGGAAGGATTAAATTAAGAAAAAAAAAAAAAAAAAGGAAAACCACCCTAGGTTTTCAACAAGTGTTAGAAAGACCAGTTCTGGAAGGAAATTTAGGGTCATGGAAATAGCTCGTTTGACGCCACGCTGGCCGGGGGGCTTACAGGAAAGGCTTCGCCACCACCCCGTGCTGGAGGGACTTCGGGGTCCTTACCGTGTGACCGACAGGGCTTCAGCTCAATGCCTTCAACAACATTCACCATCAGCCTTCCGATACCTGTGGCCCTTTGGGAGCGGACTGTGACGGCAGGAAGGGGAAGGTAAGAGGCTTCAGGGAGACGCGCCCCCCACCCCTGTTTGCCCCAGGTCGGTTTCACGTAGCTGCCTCCCCCCATCTTCCCCTTACGGCTGGCTTCCTGGCTCTCGGAACGTACGCTCCGCCCTCATCCGGCCCCCCCCCCCCCCTCCCCCCGACTTCCACCCTTTCCCCCCCCCCCCCCCCCGGCCCCCTCCAGGCCCATCTTTCCAGCTCCGAGGACGCCCTGGGCCCAACCTTCAGTGTCCCAGCTTGGCAGGACGCGGGGACCCTGCCGCTGAGCGATGCCTACCCAGGTACGCCTTCTCCCGTTTCTTTTTCTCAGTCTCTATATAGAGTTCTGAAGCAGCCTTGATTTTCTGCACCCAGGCCGTCCTTGGGAAGAAAAAAGACAGAAAAGTGCCAAACAGGGATGAGTAACATTTTTATTGATGTACTCGACCTGCCTTGGCTTTAGTGCCCTGGGAAGAGAGGTGCTGTCCCAGAGATGTTGGCATACACCTCCCCCTCCCTTATTGAAAAGCATCCCGGGGGGCGCCTGGGTGGCTCAGTGGGTTAGAGCCTCTGCCTTCTGCTCAGATGATTGTCCCAGAGTCCTGGGATCGAGCCCCGCACCGGGCTCTTTGCTCAGCAGGGAGCCTGCTTCATCCTCTCTCTCTGCCTGTCTCTCTGCCTACTTGTGATCTCTATCAAATAAATAAATAAAATCTTAAAAAAAGAAAGAAAGAAAGAAAAAAGAAAAGCATCCCGCATTTGCCCACCCAAAGATGGCCAGAAGGGTCTCTCACAAAACCATCCAAAGGAAGGACAAAACCGTTTCCCAGAGAGGGAAGCACTTTACATGGAAAAGCAAACACACTCTGGGAGAAGCACTTGGGCATAACGCTTTCTCCTTCATTTTTCAAAGACCCATCTGCACCATAACTTTGGCCAATTTTCTTGCTTGGCACAAATGTTCTTTGGAATGTTGTTGGCCTTGTGTCAAGTTCACCCTCCAGAAAAGATCTATTTCATTTGGCTCTAGGGCTGAGTCTTGAATACGCAATTGAAGCAAAATACCCCCGTGCTCTGGGATCCAGAACATCTGCCCAAGTGAGCCAGCTGAGGTCGGGGCTGATCCCCAGATTGCCTTCCTCTTGGCTTCTGGCAGCTGGGAAACCTTGGGAAACGTGAACTCAGAGAATGATGAAAATGTCTTTCAAAGAAATTCGCAAGCAAAATTAGTTTCAATTTGTTTTATTTTTTAAAAAATCCACGCCACGTGTTAAACTTTTGAGAGGCTCTAGAGACAAGTATTAAGATCTTCCTCCTGTCCCTCCAGACAGCAGTTACTACAAGTCAAGAAATGTTGGGACCTGCTGATTCATTAAATGTCCTACGTGCATCCTGCCCCTGGTGGGGCCCTGGGCACCCAGGACCTGGGAGGTAGCAGGTCTTACCTTTCATTTATGCTTTCGGCTCGGAGGGTGTAGACGCGGTCGATGTGGGAAATGTGGAAGATGGGCTCATCTCCAGAAGGGTCCGTGGGCAGTTTTACTAGAACCTCATTCAGGAAAATAGGCTGAAAAGCAATACACCAGGCATTGTACAACCAGACTGGGACTCTGTTTCAGTGAACGATGAGCGCGTGTGAGCTTACGTGCACGCGTTCCAGTAAATTAAACCGTGTTGCGTGTGCGTGCACGCATGTGCGCGTGTTCCAGTCAACTCTACTGGAATGATTTTGTATTAATATCAACCTCATGTATTACAAACCATATGTAGGTATTTTTGCCTCCTCCATTTTGCAGGGGTTTTTTTTAGGTCCTTCAGAAGAAGACTTGACCGGTCTGTTTTGGCCTTAGCAAATTCTAATCAGCAAACAGTCTCCCTAACTTCACCACCAGCCAACTCCCTCCAAAGATTTTCCTACAAAGTTGCTAGTGAAGATCCCCATAGGTACGTTGTTCTTTTCCCCACAATCAGGCTAACTGCCGCTTCAGAGAAAATTCTCCTGTAAAAACACGCCCACGCAGACAAATTTAGGAAAACGGTACCCTGTGACACAAAGACACAGAAACACAGCTGTGTACATCAGAGCAGACCTAATAAACAGCAGAGGGACTTTCTCCACACGCTGACTGTTTGGATCGGCTTTTGCTGGAAAGGGTGAGGGGCACAGATGTTCCTTCCAAGCTACACGGAGAGGTTTGGAGGCGGGGCTGGGAATGACCTTGAGACCTGCCAGCCCAAGTGCCTTCACCTAGGGACCCACCGTGGTGGCCACTTGGAAGCTAATAGATATTTCATTGGTCGAGTTGAACATCGTTCCTCTTCTGCGAGTGCTTGGTCACCCTAAATCCTGGCTCACCCCTTTGCCTTTGCCTCTGTGCTGCAGCCCCCAAACCCTGCTAAGACTCTGAGACCTTTCAGGAACTTTCTACTGCCCCAAGCGGCAGCCCCGATGTTGCAACTGGGACTCGAACTTACTGTTTTGTACATTTTATACAGCAGGTGAGATTTGGGACTGAAGACCTTGTCGGAGCCGGAAGAGCCCAGGGGTTTTATGATCTGGGTCAGCAGGAGGAAGTCGTTGAAGAGGAAGCCGTACAGCTCCTTGTTGCTCTTGGCCTTGTAGAGCTTCCCGCTGTGCAGAAACTTGCGGGGCCCCAAGCAGTTGGTCACTGAGTTGAACACAAGTTGCTGAGAAAGGAGAAACAAAACCCAAAGAAGACACGATGAAGTGAGGCCTCCTTTTTTTTTTTTTTTTTTTTTTTTTTTAATTTTTGTTTTTTCTGAGTCTGAAAGCCCGGACCCTGTCAGAATCTGAGGCTGGGCTCAGCAGGCTTGTGTCTGAGGTTCAAGTCCAGGACTGACTTGAAGAGGTCAGGCAGTGCCTTTATTTTTTTTTTTCCCTTGATTTATTTATTTGACAGAGAGAGATCACAAGTAGGCAGAGAGGCAGGCAGAGAGAGAGAAAGGGAAGCAGGCTCCCTGCTGAGCAGAGAGCCCCATGCAGGGCTCAATCCCAGGACTCTGAGATCATGACCTGAGCCGAAGGCAGAGGCTTTAACCCACTGAGCCACTCAGGTTCCCCAGGCAGTGCCTTTCAGAGCCAAGGAGTCAGCATCAGTCAAAGACCCAATTCTGTGGATTCCAAGGGTCCAGATGAGCCTTGAGTATAATTCCTACTGCTTTCTCCCACGGGATCCACTAGGGTCTTGGGGTGATTGGGACCCCTCTCCCTCTTATTGATTGGGAAATGGGAAGCAGGAAGAAAGTTCTGGGGCCCCTCCCACCTCGATAAGTATGGGCTGTGTCCCAGTCGAGGGCATGAACCTGCTCCAGGGACAACCCTACACAGGCTCCCACAGTCCTTGAGCTTCTGGAAAGCAGCAACTGCTCTGTATGATTCTAGAGGACACCTCCTACTTTCCCAGGTGTGGCTAGAGTCCAGGCCCCAGCACGTGGGTGACTGTAAAACTTGGGGGTGCTGAGTGACGCCTCAAAGGCAAGCAAGCGGACACAGCGTCGGCACGCATTGAATCTCAACCAACTCCCTCGTCCTGAAAATGGGAAGGGGACTCTTCTTGCTGTTTCCCGAATCTCGATGTTGGCTCCTAGGGCTGCGGAAAGCCGGCTCTATCATCCCACTGGACTCTCCCATCTCCTGTGAGCAGTTTTGCAAGGGGCAGAGGGAGACTGAGGCAGAAAAATGAGCCCATAAAGACTCCCTTTCTTGGTAGCCAGAGGAGAGACTGAGGGAGGGAAAGGCCACAGCTGTCCCAAGCAGCGATATGATCCCAGCAAGTGTCAGACCTTAACAGGCCCCACCTGCCCACCCGCGGGTCCCAGGGGGAGGCTCCCCCAGCAGCCTTCAAGGCCCATACTCCCTGGAGCTACGAACCCTGTAGACCTTCCCAAGGAGGGTACTTGTGCAGCGGAGACAAGGTTCACACCATGTGTCCCCCAAGAGATGTTGGTGGTCCCCCATCCCCTTCCATCGTGGGGCAAAAAATCAGCAGCACCTTTGTGACTAGAGACCTATAGACATAAGGAAGAGTGGCCGCCCCACTCCACTCTTGGGCCCAAGGAGGGAGGAGGGTCTCTGAGCCCAGAAGACTGAAGGTGACACCCCCATGGGAGCCTTCAGACGGTGTCCTTGCCCCTTTGGCACTCTGAACAGGAGTCTGGAGGTCCCCTTTGCTGGCCAAAGGAGAGTTTAAGCCATGTGGGGACAGACAACGGATCCAGAGAAGGCAGCCTGGGTCACACGAAGAGGAAGTCATTAGTTCATCCTACTCCAAGAGCAGGGCCACCGCGGGGCCAGGCTCACACTGCATATACGTGAATGGGGAACGGTCTTGACGTTTCTCCATCTGAGGCCAATAATGCCCAAGATGGTGTATATTTGAAACTTAATCACGGGGACCAGTCCGGATCTGGGCCTGGAGACAGAAGCCGCCTGATGGCACCTTCGAGACTCGGGGAAGGACCCCTTTCCAGAGAGCACATGGCCATGCCCTGCTGCCCGGTTCAGAAAGCTGTCGAGGTGTGCCGCCTGCAGATCGAGTTACACTCCTCTGTGCTTGCTTCCCTGGCTTCCACTTGCCATAACGCCTTCTCATCTATTGCCCTACAGATGCCCAGCTCGGCTCCCCATGTGCCCTCCCCTGGGAGGCCCGCCCCCTCGATCCCTTCCTGGACAGACATCATCATCCTTCAACACGTAGCCATGTGCCTCCTTCCCCCATGCTTCTCTGAATCCCCACCGTGCCCCGGTGACTGTCCCTTCCTCCCGCTTGGTTCCCACAGCACCCTCCTTCTGCCTTCCCAATCCTATTTTCTGGTGAACCCTGGGTTAGCTCCCCTCCCCCACCTCCTCCAAAACTGTAGAATGGGGGGAAGGCAGAGGTCACATCTTACTGATTCTCATTGTCCTGGGTGTTTAGTACTGAGCTAAGGTCCTCCAGCAGGTGTTCGAGAAAGGTCCATTGGATGGACCAACGGAGGAAAGCATAAGTGAGCCAACCAACCAATGAATGCCCCTGGATTGCATATCAACACAGAATTCCAAAATGCATTTCCACGAGGCTGTTCCCACAGCTCTGTTTATCGCGCACCTAACGCTGGTGGGGCAGGTGAGGAGCCCGTGGTGGAGACTTCCTCGGCGAGTGACTGCCTTCAAAGTACTGGGAGAAGGAAGAAGCCACGGGGAGAGGGGACGAGGGGGACACATTCTGCCTGGGCATTTTGGTAAACCCTGGTGAATGGCGCGTGCATGTGCGTGTGTAGGTGTTTGCGCCATGCGGCGGCAGAGAGAGAAAACAGAGAGAACCAATGAAACTGAAGGAAGCGTAAGTGACAAGAAAAGAATTAAATACAAGAAGAAAAACTTCTGTTTCTGGTGGACTACGTGCTCTGACACATCCAGTGAAAACTTTCAGAACTGAGTAAAAGATAAAAATGCACTTTTTAAATGCAAGCAAATTGATTTAAAAAAAAAAAAGATATAAAAACTCAATGTGTAGAGGCGCAAAACAGAATGAAAATGTGTACCCCAGAAGATAAGCAAACCCCAACGCCAGCTTCAGCCCTGAGAATCTCTCTTGAATCTGGTGACCTTGAGCTTCCACTTCAAAGGTCAGGGGGAGTGAGGGAGCCCCGCAATGTATAGAGGGCCCACGTGAGCGGAGGGATCTAACGGGAGACGGACACAAAAAACTCACTCCCGGAGGAAGAATAACAAGTAAACTCAAGCACAGAAGGGACGGACTAGAAGACTGGCTCGTTTCTGACCTTGGACTAAGTGGAATGAAAACAAACAAACAAACAAAAATACCTGAGAATTTGCAACCACAAGGCAGCCCTCGCCCAAGTCCGCTAAGACCATTCACACAGCAGTGTGACCCCCAAACCCCTCTACATTTAATTTGGGGTCGCAGCGCTGGTAGCAGCCCTCTCGGGAGGCAAGACCGCAGAGGTCCCGCGGGGACAGCTCCAAGGAACCGTCCCTCCCGCAGGGACAGAGAAGCGGGTGTGCGCAGTGACAGAGGAGCGTCTCCGGAGCTGTGGGTAATTGGAACGACCTGATTGGGAATATGGGGGGATGTGTTTAAAGTGTGTTAGCAGATGGATGAAAAGCGGGGCCCCCTGTGCAAGAGCAAGGCGCAGGAACGGAACTTCGGAAAACGGAAATAAAGAAGTCAGTGGACAGGTGGAGGGCGGATCAGAGGCCGGGGGAGAAAGAAGGCGCACGCGGTGGCCCGGAGGGGACAGCGCACGATCCTGCCAGCCCCCTCCTCCTCCAGGCTGGCCACCGAGGCTCGGCTGGGGTTGGGGGGCGGGGCGCTACCTCAGACAGGCCTTCACACTGCACATGCGCCTGGATCCACTCCAGCCGGTCCGAGTTCTCCTTCTCCCGCACCCCTTCGTTCACCTGCGAGCACAGCTCTTCCGCTTTCTCCAGGGCGTGCTTCAAGTGGCTGTGGTCGGGATGGTTTTCGGGGGTGTTTTCCAGGATCTACGGAGGACACAAACAGCGGCCTCAGGCAGTGCAGGGGGGCCCAGCAGAGGCAGGGCGCGGCACCCACCTTTCCGGATGGGTGCCCACTGGGGGAGCTGCCGCTCTAGCGCCCAGCTGCAGGACAGCCCCCCAGTTGTTGGCAGAGTCCCCGGGCGGGGAGGCAGGGAGGGGAATGCCACATTATTTAGACTCGGGGTTTGAGGACAGCAGTGGCTGCAGCCGGGGTTATAATGCGCCCTCAGGGATTTTCCCCCTAGAAAATGGCTCTTTTCCTAGGTCCGCTCCAGCTGCAGGCATCTGCACACCTCCGGAACCGCACACTAAGGTGTGCATCTGAGCACAGGTGCGGTTTTCTGTGTAGAACACGCCCAGCCAACAACTACACCTCCTGCACTAACATCTGGGCTCTGCCAGTGACCAGCCACGCATGGGCCAGTCCCCTAAGTGTTCTGAGCCTCAATTTCCTTGTATGAGAAGGGGGGATGCCCCATAGCCCTTCCTTTATAAGGTTATCTGGAGGACTAAATGATTTGATAGAGAAAGATAGATTTGACTTCACAAAGTCCCTGGCCTTAGAAGGTGCTCAGTGAATGAGAGCCATGACCATCAGATTCTCCAAGGACTCCGAGGACATTAAAAGCAGCAATGCAGAAAGGTTGTGAGCCAGTTTGGGAATGCACCAGAGGATGTGGAAGGTGTACCTACCTAGGCCTTGACCACACACAAATAATTCAAATGGAGCTAACCTTGAATAATATCTCACCTCAAAGGTACCCTTTGGTTTAAAGTCCTAGGGAAGCACCTAAATCGAGAAAAATGCTTGTTCTGGTCCTGCCTCCACCAATCGGCAACAAAAGCCCCCCTCTCCCCACGCTCTACCCTCCCAGCCCTGGCTGTAGCTAAGATCCCTCTGGGAAGTCCTGATGCCTCATCCCCAACCACATCCCTGGGGGTGGGACTCTGGCATAGGAATATTCTAGAGCTCTCCAGATGATTCTAATGGGCAGCCAGGTCTAAAGACTACAGCTCTAGACTAGGAGCCCACACAGCTGGCTTGTGCGAATTCATTTGTTTTGGTTTTGGTTTGGTATTGCTTTTGTTTTTTTCTTCCAATTTATTTAAACTAAGAACAACAACAACAAAAATAGTTCACCCATGTACACCACCCTCTACCCCTGCTTCTGGCAACCACTAATCGGTTGTCTGTATCTATGAGCTTGGGGTTTTCTTTAGTTAATTGTTTTTAAGATGCCAAATATAAGAAAGATCATATGGTATTTGTATTTGTGTCTGAGTTCTATCACTTAGCATGATGCCCTCAAGGTCTATCCATGTTGACACAAATGGTAAGATTTCACTGTTTGTTTTTTATGTCTGAAACATATATATGTGTATATATATATATATATATATCGCATATGTTGTATGTATATAATACATTATGGAATATTGTGATTGATATATATTATATATATATAATGAAAATTGTGATATACATATATATATCACATTTTTATCCATCAGTGGACAGTCAGGTTGTTTCCATGTCTTGTCTACTGTAAATAATCCTGCAGTGAACATGGGGGTGCATGTATCTTTTTGAATTAGTGTTCTTATTTTCTTCAGGTTAATACCAAGAAGAGGAATAGTAGATTCTTCAAGAATCTGTTTTCCATACTGGCTGCACCAATTTCTATACCTACCAACAGTGGACAAGGAATCCTTTTTCTACGTCCTTACCAATGCTTGTTATTTCTAGTCTTTTTTTTTTTTAAGATTTCATTTATTTATTTGAGAGAGAGAGAAATATCGAGAGAGAGCACGAGCGAGGCAGGGTGCAGAGGGAGAGGGAGAAACCGGTTCCCCGCTGAACACGGAGCCTGATGCTGGGCTCGATCCCAGGACCCTGGGACCATGATCTGAGCCAAAGGCAGATGCTCGAACAACTGAGCCACCCAGGCTCCCGTCTAGTCTTTTTTTTATAATAGTTATCCTAACAAGTGTGAGGTGATACTTCATTGTGGTTTTGATTTGCATTTCCCTGGTGATTAATTACAAAGAGCATCTTTTCATGTACCTCTAAGCACTGTGTTTTTAGAAAAGTTCCTGGTCATATCCTCTGCCCATTTTTAAACCAGATTTTTGGTTTTTTGCTATTGTATGAGTTGTATGAGTTCTTTATATATTGTGGATGTTATCCCCTTGTCCAATATATGATAGATACATAGACAAAGATAGGTGATCCATGTATATTTCAGTACTGACGTACCTGCAGTCTAAAATGCGTTTACCTAGCTTACAGCCATCATTTGCCTTTCATTGTTGTTCAGGATATTTTGTCACATAGAAAGTTTTAAGAAAAATGTTTACGCAAATAGTATACGGGCACATTCTTGATCTGCAAGATCCAAACAATACAGAAGTACATAGAGCAAATGTGAGAGTTCCCTTTCACTATCCTCCCCAGAGGTAACCATGCCAACAGGCCAAATGGCATCCCTTGAACTCCTTTTAGATGCTTTCCATGTATTTGATAATAAACACATAGTTTTTCCTCTGTTTTACAGAATGTAAAACACTGTAAGATTGCTCGTGGAGGTTTTTGGTATTTTTTTTTAATTGAAATGGCATTTTCTGGATGTCATTCCATGCTAATACATAGAAATCCCTCTGTCTTTTTTTTAAGATTTTATTTATTTATTTGACAGAGAAAGAGAGAGTACAGGGAGGGGGAGCAGCAGAGGGAGAGGGAGAAACAGGCTCGCTGCTGAGGGGGGAGCCTGACGTGGGGCTCGATCCCAGGACCCTGGGACCATGACCTGAACGGAAGGCAGACACTTAACCGACTGAGCCACCTGGGCGCCCCTGAAATCTGTTTTTTAAAATATTTTCAGGGGCACCTGAGTGACTCAGTGGGTTGGGCCTCTGCCTTGGGCACAGGTCATGATCTCAGGGTCCTGGGATGGAGCCCCGCATCAGGCTCTCCACTCGGCAGGAGGCCTGCTTCCCCCCATCTCTGCCTACTTGTGGTCTCTCTCTCTCTGTGTCCAATAAATAAATAAAATCTTTAAAAAATATATTTTCAGAGTACAGATCTACCACAATTTATTTGCTCTACTTAATATCTAGGTTGTTTCCAGGATTAAATTTTTTTTCAAGTTGCTCCAAGTCTAATCTTTTAAGTCTCTATTCTCACTGCCATGCTAAGAATTTCTCCACCTCAACATCATAAACAATATTTCATCTTAGTACTGCTGTGGTTTTTCACATGTATCTTATAACTGGCCACCTTTTAAGAATTCTCTTCTTGGTTCCACTGTTTTTTTTCAATTCATTTTCAGGTCCTTTAAAGGGCAGCAATCGTGTTTCTACAAATAATGATAATTGCTTTTTCCCTTTTTAATATTTATGACTCGCAATCCTTTCCCTCTTTTTGCCCCTCACCCTATTGGCTAGATCCAGAACATTTCCAGCTCCAATGTACAATTAAATATTGGGGGGGGGGAAGAAAAGTATTGAGCCAATTAAATAGTAACGGTCAGATTGGAAGAGAGGAAGTGGTAGGTTGAAAGCCTGATTCAAAATGAATTATTTAATCCAGCCAAGGTGGCCATAGTGTACTTTGTGGTGCCAAGCTGGGGTTGAACAGAGGAGATGGCTTATGTAGCGGGAGACGGGTTACTATCAAGGGTCTGAGCAAATCAGTCAAGTAAAGTATTGAGGATAATGAGAGGCAGGTTTCTCAGAAAAGGAGTTGTAAGTAAAGAAAGGGAGAGTCTAGAATCACCTCCGTAGTATGAGATTAGAACAGGAGGATCAGTGTGAACTCAAGGGTTTTAATACGCATTATCTGCATGGACTGATCTAGAAATATAAATGTAGGTGCGTATACTTACACAGATGGAAGTATGTGTGTATGAATTTAATATACATACACATATTTCCTGACTCTGCCACTGAGAGACCCAAAAGGCAGTAACACCCCAGCAGCAATGAGCACACCAGTGCCCAGACCTGAGTTTCTAAAGTCTCCACTAAAGGAAACCAGATCTAAACCCTTTCTCCACTGGGGCCCCTGGGTGGCTCAGTAGGTTGGGTGACTGTCTTCGGCTGAGGTCATGATCCCAGGTGCTGGGATCGAGCCCCACGTTGGAACTCAGCAGGGAGCCTGTTTCTCCTTCTATCTCTGCCTGCTACTCTGCCTGCTTGTGCGATCTCTCTCTCTCTGTCAAATAAATAAATAAATAAATCTTAAAAAGATTAAAAAAAAAAAAACTTTTCTCCAGGAGCTAGCACCCTTGTGGTTATATATTCCCAGGCTCAGACGATGTTTGGGTCTGCTCACTCATATTACAGATAGAAACACAGAAACCCCATTTTTTTTTTTTTAATCTTTTGGTATTGGCTCCACAATGGCTTTCTGGAGTTAGGTAGTAGGCCTGACATTTCTTTCTCCTTCTTGCTGAGGAAAGTGAGGCATGAAGGCATTAGACCTCAAAAAAGAAAAGATCCAAAGACCCGAGCTTCCGTTTTCCAGCTTAGGAGGTAAGAGCTGCTTGGTCACACAGCTGAAGACTGTATATTATTAGCTCTTTTCACAATAAACAGCTTTTTCTTTCTGAGCAGATGCTCCCACATCCCCTCGGTGTAGGATTCTACACAACAAATACCAGGAGCGTTAGCGGTGATCTTGCCCATGACCCCGGATCCCTGAAATACTGAGAGAACATTCCTCTGCTTGAAAAGCCAAGAGGGATACTTACATTTTTAATGATCAGTGGGTATCTTGTTACCCGTTGCATAGGTTTCAGTATGAAACTAGAGAGTGGCATCCCTTTACACCGAGGGTCCATTGCCAGCCTCTGAAATGAGAGAGTTGTTTAAATGTGTTTGAGAAATCTGCCAAAGCCAGTCAGGGACATCCAGTCCTGGCCCACCACATGGTCTCATTTCTGTGGACAAGAACAGAAGAACCTGGCATTGGAAGGGCCTGAGCTCTTTTCCCAATCCAGGATGATGGAGATTGGAGACCCACGCCCTCCCCGGGACACACGGTCCCCCCCTTCCAGAGATGAGCTTCTGGCTCTACAGAGAATATTTCTTCTGGATATCTGCCAGACCTTCTTAATAATCACAAGGATAAGAAGAGGCACGAGGCTGTAGAGTTAGAATAAAAACTCTTACATCCCAGTGAGGCCAGAAGGGTTGAATCTCGTCATCCCGTTCAGAAGGAGCCCGCACCTGCCAGTGGGAGCCCCAGGCAGGCGGGGACGGGGCACTGGGACAGGAGCAGGGGAAGGACTCCAACCTCAAGTCTTGCGGGCTGTCCCCATGCTAGACCATCTGTCCCTTTTGTCAACTTGACTGGAGGAAAGAGTCCTTCTGTCCCCAAAGATGATCCCATCCGTAAGGCACAGGGATTATGTGGTGACCCAGCTCTCAAAGGCGCTGTCCAGGTTTAATGCCTTAGAAACGGGCAGCTGCCATGACCAAGGCCCCAGGTCCCAGGACATGTCAGTGCTCGAACTTGCTCCAGCGTGGACAGCATCATTCCAGGGACACCTCATACACGGCAAAGGCATGTCAAATGCCCCCACCCCACCCCATAGGGATGAGGCGGGGAGAGGTGATGAGGGAGAGGAAACAAGCCCCCTGCCCTGGTTGGTGTCAGCATTTCCCTCCAGTTCAAGTGCATCCAGGGATGAATTCATCCTGCCTTGTGCCTCAGGGAGCACCAGCCCTTGGCTGAAAACCCAGGTAGCCCAGCATCTGCTATGCAGTCTCTAGACCACCCTGGGCCTACTTCTTACCAGTATTTCTCCCCTTCAAGTGACTTTAGAATGCCCCATTCCTTGGCTAGCAAATCAAAGCATTAATGTTGAGAAACACCAGGAGAAAAGGAAAGAACAAGCCTGTGGGATGCTGCGGTCAAGGCAAGATGTCACAATGATGATTCTAACACGTGATTATTGGGGAGGAGGGAATGGCCTGCTCCCAGATGCACGAGGTACAAAGAGAGGCCTGCCGTTAGTGTTAGTCTAGTCACCAAAATGTAGCGGATGCTGAGCAGAAATTATTTGATTCTGTTCTTGTCTCCTCTGGGAGACACAGAGGCTGTTTGAGTGGACCAGTGGGGCCCTCACGGACTCGCCCTGGCCAAGGCCAAGTCCAAGGGCTTGGGGCCTCCAGCAGCATGGCGCCCACATCCCCAGATGTCCCTTGAGGGACACACGGCTCTTGAGACCGCTGTGATCCCCTCGAGGCAGAGGTCTTGGCATCCTACACTCATGCCACACACTTCCTAGAGCTCGAGGCCAACAGCAAGAACCAACTGGGAAAGGAACAAAGGGTCCCTCGGGATTCCTGGCCACTCCCTCTGCAGCCAAGAATGGGGGCACGCTCAGACCAAATGGAAAGGGGGGGCACCCGAGATCCACCAGACCCACTGGGCCTGACATATGAGATGGAAAGTTTAAACCTGCGTCCAAATAACCCCACTAACACCCGGACCACAGACCCGAGTGTCCGGGGGCAGGCTGGCCCCTCCTCTCCAAGCCCTGCCCTTTGGTCAAAGCCCCACCTGCCAGCTCATGGCGGGCCCCTAGTGCTCGGCCACGACCTGGGTCCCGTGGGCTGTTTTTAGCAGGAATAGGCTTGCAGGCTTGGATTCGCTGGTCACACATCCAGCTGCCCTATGTCAGCCCCTGGCGGGCGGCAAGGGCGTGGCTGAGCCCGGACTCCTTACTTTGACAAACTCCTTGAAGTCTGGGGCCTCGTCCGTCTTCTGCTGGATCAGGGCAGCCCCGTTGAGCTGACAGCTGCAGAACCGGATGTAAGGCTGCATGTGCGGCAGCTGGGCGGTCAGGATGTCACCGATCATCTTCACGGGCATCTTCTCCCCTGACATCTTCTTGCGGACCCTCAGCGCTCTGCACAGGGGACACGGGAGGTGAGCCCCCTGCCTTCACGCTAGCTGGCAGTGACGGGGCACACTTCTAGGTTGTACAGAAACAGAATGTGTGTGAGGGACACAAACCCAGGGCCGCTACAGGATCTACTGGGGGAGACAAGGAACAGAAAAGAAATACATCTGGTGCTCCAGAGAGGTATCACCGGGGGCACTTTCCTTCAGCATGATGGCTGTTTGCGGGTCCTTGGGAATGACAACTTCTCAAACACAGGTTTGCTGAATGAAGTCAGCATGAAAAATAATTCTTTCTTTCTTATGGAGAAATAGGAATTATTTATTTATTTAAATAAATTATTTAAATATTTAAATAGGAATTATTTATTTTAGAAATAAATATCATTTATTTTGCAGCTCAGACCGGATCCCTGTATCTATGTCTCACTTTATGGATTATCTGTGGTGTAAGTCCCAGGCTCGTACAGCCCCAGCACCGAGTCTGTTGCGGGCCAACGCCACCCAAGGGAAGCTACCGTTACCAGTGGACGGGGAGGCTCATTTTCAGACTAAACAGAACATAATTAAGATGGTAAGTCAACCGCCACAGAAAAGTAATCCCATTCTGTTCACCAAAGCCAGGTATAAATGGCTGTCTGCACTATCTGTGCCATTCGCTGCTTCCTTGCTGTGGCTAATTTGAACTTGACTGGATTACAGAGTTCTAAAGAGAGAAGCCTATTTATATGATAATGGACCAATAAACCCAGTTCATCTCCTGGAAGCTAAGAAGACACTGAAGGTACTGAGAAGAGTTTGTTCCAGGATGCAGCTGCAGTCTGAGCATGGAGGGCTGTGAGAGCCAGGACTGTGCATCTCACCCTCCCACTCCCGTATATAAACTCCTGACACTGGCCTCTAGCAGGGCACATCACTGAGCTTCTACACTGCTTGGAGAGCAATGTGGTCTGCGGGCAGGACCACAACACAGGAGGCCTCCTCCAGGGATGGTAGATGGATAGATGGATGGATGGATGGATGGATGGATGGATGGATGCGTGAGTGGATGGAAAAATGGTTGGGCGGGTGGGTGGGTGGGTGGATGGACGATGGATAGATGGATAGTTGGATAGGTGGATGGATGGACGGGTGGATGGATGGATGGATGGATGGAAGGATGGAAAGATGGATGGATGGATGGATGGATGGATGGATGGATGGATGGATGGATAGATGGATGGT